>NC_058131.1:377484758-377532824 GCF_016433145.1 Gracilinanus agilis | reverse complement strand
TTGTCCATAAAAAATTTCTTTATCTGGGGAACCGAATTTCTGACAAAAATTCTTTTAACATGATCTACGGTGGTATTTTCTAAAATATTCATGTTCAAATACATTTCTGCTGCCTCTATCATTCTGTCCAAAAAAGTTGCAGGGGTCTCTACTGCTATCTGCCTGATCTTTTCGAATTTGCTCCATGAATTTGGACGCTTAGCATGCTTCTCTAGAACCTGAATCAGAGATTTAGGCGCTTGTTTTAACATTCTGTAGGTAGGAACTGAATTCAGGTCCAAGTTCCTCCCAATCTACAGGCCATGGTGTCATTCCCTCCATGTTTCGTGTCTCCTCTACAAACTTTGTTCTGTCATGATGTGATAAAATCTCACCTAACACGTACCAGCAATCTTCAAAGTCTGGATCATGTTGTTTTACAAAAGCTTTGAAGATCTTCACGAATTTCCCAGAGTCATCGTGGAAATTTGGGATCTTACGTTTTAGATTATCTACATCTTCAGATCTGAATCGAGTATGTTGTTTCACATGGAACACACCATCTTCGCGAACGATGGAAAGATCGCGAAGAGGAAAAAGATTAATGGGGGTTTCAGCCTTATTTTGAGCCTGTTGTTCTAGCTCAGCCTTTGTTGGAATACCTTTGCCAGAAATGCCCATGTTCATATATTCATTGCCAGTGTGAAATGTACCAAGTGATTGACCAGAGAATGAACCGTTTTGCATACATAACTCTAAATTATCTAACTTAATTTGTAATAGTCTTAACATTTTTTTGGTTTCAGAATACCTGAAACACCAAGTCACAATGATTTTAACAAAATACCCAATATGAAACAATATCCACCTTAGTTTGTATACAACATAACCAGTCAGAATCAGAACTGGCATGTGACACAATAAATCCAGTATGTTGATTGTCAAAATTGGTTGTGCCAATTCCAAGTCCATTATCCTTCTAAAATACCTGGGTATAACTCTAAACCACAGGTAAGGAATAGCCCAAACACCTTTCCACAACATCACAGATACATAATCTATCCAATCTTCAATCACCATTGTATCCATCATTCCCCAAACAGATCAACTAACAACAAAATTTATTGTATTATTAGCCACTATTCTGACTAATAATAATTACTAATACAATTAATTAAATACAAGTACAATTAAACACAGCAACAGAAAACAGAACCATCAAAACAAAAAAGAAATGAAGAAAATCTCTCTTTCTGGGGCAACACCAAGCTTGATAGTATTTTTCCCTACCCACAGAGATTTATGAATGACCTGGGGTGGGGGCTGAGAAGCTCTGAGCAGCTCACCACTAGTTGAGAACTCTCAGCTCTCACCCAATGGCTGAGCTCCCTCTTGGAATGTTCAAGCCCCTCTTACTTCCTTTATGAATCTAGCTGGCTAACTGTTCACTTCCTGTCTGTCTCTCTTTCCACCCATCTGGGTAGTGCCAAAATGTAGGAAATATAAGTAATGGGGCCACCAGGGATATTAAAATCAACTATGGGGTTTGTGGGAACACTCTCTGGGATGTAAGAGAGACTATAACTGAACACTGAATTCTTGTACAACTACACCACTCCCAACTGAAAAAATAACAGCCAACTGACACTCTGGCCAGAGGCCTTGAATTAACTGACAAGGTAACAAGGTGAAATTGGGTTTTAATTAGAAACAACTAAAAGGAGGGATAGGAATGACTACTCTAAAATCTTAACACCTAATAACAAAACCCAAAGGGACAGGGAAGGACTTATTCAACTACACTAATTTAAGCTATCTAACAGGGCCCAAGGAACTATACTGAAGTCTCTGGGTTTCTGCCTCAAACCTGGAATCTACCAGGCTTGAGTACAGCTAGGGCTTTTGTGGCTTTGGGATTTCTCACTGCAATCCACTAATGATCTCTCGATGCCAGGAGCTACAGTTGTCTCAGGAACCAAGCAGTAAGGGGTTTGCTTGAAGCACTGTCCTCTTCTCTTGTTCTTTCCTTAAATGCCACACCACACAGGATGCCAGGGGAAAACAGGATGCAAGGTGTCCTTTGCTCTGAGGTCTCCCAGGCTGGCAACAGTTTTTGCCTACCACTAATGGAGTCCACACACACAGAACACAGATAGACTTCCTCCTCCTTCATTCCAACCTGGAATTCCCAGCTCCAGCTCCTTCCTGCTAGGTACTTCCTAATCAATATATAATCAATACCTAATAACTAGCTAATCTAATCTTACTCATAACAGAGGCTAGTGCCTCCAGTGAGCCTAAGGTAGTCAAACTTTTTCACTCACCAGGTATAGTTCTTAGGGAAAGATTTAAGAACAGTTTCACCAAGGTCTCAGGTCCAGCAAGCAGTGTCTCCAACTCGATCTCCAACTCCAGGAAATGAACAAGAGCTCTCTGACAGGAAGTTGTCACTCCCTTTTAAAAGGTGCTTCTTTTGCATCACTTCCTGTGCCTTCCTCTTAGTTTACATGTCCAATTACAACATTTAGGACTGCCCAGGAGGTAGTCAATAGATTTTGATTCCTCACTCTCTCTAGCACATGTGGGTCACAGACCTCCCAACTTGTGAATTAAGTGGGAATGTTCTCACCTTTGGTGATTAGATTAAGCATGGGCAGGGCAGATTTAATTTCATTATCACACTAGTTATATCACAGTTCTCAAATACACCACTGGAGACTTTCCCTTTTCAATGAGTTGACATGTTTCTGTCTCTACATGTCTAGATCTTGTCCATCAGGATACAACATACCGTTCAATAACTCTTACTGCTGAAGTTAGTATCCTTTTACTACCTAATTTTCCACATTTTTATTCTTATATTAATATAATGATACCATCTGTTAATATCAGAAGAAAAACAATGATATGATTCTGTCTATAGCAGAAAAAAATCATTCATATATAAAAACAGTGATTAAAGTGACCTTTTTTAGTCTCAAATTCAACACACAATAATATTTAAGACTAGAACGTGACAAGAAATTATTTAAAATCACAAAATTTTAGAGCTAATTAAAAGGGACTTCAAAATCATCTAGTAGCCTAATGTCTATAAATTGTAATAATTAAAATTGGTTGCCGAATGTAATAATGGTTTAAAAAAATTGTGGTGGTCACCGTTTATAAAAGTTAAAGTTAAACTATGAATCAGTAGACTGTTAATAGCTTTATTTACATTAAGGGAGAGATATTAAAGTGGGAAATATAGGAAGGATGTAGAAAAATATCACCTAGCTAAAAAATATCCTAAGTCCCAATTCTAGAGCCTCCAGATCCGAATGCAAATCCAAAAGTGAATCTGACCAGAATCCAAAGCCTGGATCAGGAAACCAAAATCCAAAGAGCCAAAGACACTAAAAAACCACAGAGAACCTTCAGGCACAGGATGCCAAGACCTCCAAGAATCCCACCAGAGCTCATGCTCTCTAGGCTAAAGGCTACCAAGAGAAGCCAAGCAAGAAGCCAAGCCTCCAAGAAGGAAGAGCCAATGAATCCCTGACCCTCTCTCAGGTTCCCACTTATATACAGTTTTCTCCACTCATCAGCTCTCCTCCTCACATGTCAGGAATCAATCACAGACTTTCAATTTGCCTAGCACTTCCCCTGGGAAGTGCTTATGGCTTTTTAGGGTGTGAACTTTCTTTTTCAGTTACTTACTAAATGTTAAGTAGTGGTACTTTTAGTTCTTGATTGATTAACTTAAAATAGACAAAGGGAATAAAAATTCCCCTTTATAAAGTTAATAGATTACAAAATAGAGGTCCAGAGAAAGAAAAGATCACCCAGTCAGTTCTGGGGACCCTAATTCGTGATGGTCCTTTGCCACCATCAGCAAGATAACATCATAGAAAGGACAGGACTAGAGATGAAATTCATTATATTTAGTTCAGATAGATAAAAATGAATCTGATAGTCCAATAGAGTGATGGGCAAACTATTCCCTGAAGGCAAGATGCAGGCCCCCACATCCAGATGTAGTGATTAGGGAATTGCTTAAGATAGTGATGGGCAAACTACGGCCTGGATCTGGCCCTCAGGGAATAGTTTGCCCATTACTGGTCTAATACATAAATACTTTCTTCCCATTTAGGTACAATAATAACAACATAAAGATAAGAAAACATTCTAACACTTGAAAAGTCAATCAACACAGCACAAACAGAGACAATGTCTAAGACTCTGGCCACCATTGTTTCCCTGCATACTTTAGCCTCTCAATTTCTTCTCAGACACTCCCTAACTTGTTGAAATAGTCTAACTTCTTTGTCTATTTTGGCTTAATACTCTATACAAAGAGTAATGTCAAGTCTCTGCATCACTAGCACTTATACAACAACTTTTTTTTCAGGTTTGCTTTCTTAAATAACCTTGTAGAGATGCTGATACCATCAATCAGTTCCCTTCATTAAGTGTTAACAGTCAGCATATATAGTGAATCAATTTGTCTTCCAAGTAAAAATAGCAGTCTCTATGTCATTCTCTCTGCTAGTCCTAGCTAATCTCTAATCTTCTGACTACTAGTAAATGATAGAATTGTGATTGTGTCTTAAAGTCTTGTAACTTCAAATTAAAAACATTTTCGATATTAAAATTAGATTCTAATTGGACTACGTTTTTCCTTATCCATGAGATCTGTCTGTCCTATTCTTCATCAGATGATTCCTCAACTTTGTTTTATTTGAACATTCGATCATTCAATATGTTTACATATTTTAAATACTTTCTCTTGACAACTTATCTTCTAGCAAAGTGATATGGTATCAAATATGCTAGAAGTTATTTGAAGTTATGAATCAGACAAAGGTGGTGGTATCTTCAACATCTATTACTTTTATTCCTTTTAATGGAGTTTGTAAAATCATATGTTCTTTTCCTCTTCTACTTAAAATTATTCTCAAGAAAATATCTGATTGTAGGGTTGCTTGCTCGAAGCTAAAATAATGGAATTGGAATAAGGGATACTTTGCTTACCCAGACCCATTAAACAAAAAAATAGAAAATATAAAGACAACAATAAGTTATCACAATGATTATTCATAATGACCAGGTGGGATTTATACCAGGAATGCAAGGATGGTTTAATATTTGGAAAACCATCCACATAATTGACCATATCAATAATCAAACTGACAGAAATCACATGATTATCTTAATAGATGCAGAAAAAAGTTTTTGACAAAATACAACACCCATTCCTATTGAAAACACTAAAAAGCATAGGAATAGAAGGGCCCTTACTCAAAATAATAAACAGCAAATATTAAAAACCATCAGCAAGTATCATCTGCAATGGGGACACGTTAGAAGCCTTCCCAATAAGATCTGGAGTTAATCAGAGATGATCATTATCACCACTATCAAATATTGTACTAGAAATGCTAGCAGTAGCAGTTAGAGAAGAAAAATAAATTGAAGGGATTAAAGTAGGCGATGAGGAAAATAAGCTATCACTCTTTGCAGATAACATGATGGTATAGTTAAAGAATCATAGAAAATCAAATAAAAGGCTAGTGGAAATATTTAACAACTTTAGCAAATTTGCAGGGTACAAAATAAACCCACATAGATTATCAGCATTTCTCTACATTTCTAACAAAACTCAGCAGCAAGAGTTAGAAAGAGAGACTCCATGAAAATCACTATAATCAATATAAAATATTTAGGAATCAATCTGCCAAGACAAACACAGGAACTATATGAACACAACTACAAAATGCTTTTCACACAATTAAAGCTAAAGATCCAAATAATTGGACAAACATTAATTGCTCATGGGTACGACAAACCAATATAATAAAAATGACAGTCCTACCTAAATCAATTTCCTTATTCAGTGCCATACCTATCAAACTACTGTTATAGGGGACTTGGAAGATGTAATATGGGGATTAGGTAGGATATAATAGGGAGGTGCAGGATATAATATTAGGCTGAAGCTAGGGTAATAACTGGTAGGATCAGGGAATAAGACAAGGCAAGGGACCCAAGGCTGGAGGTAATCAAGGGAATAGACTAAGTAGTAGGGAAGTTAAGGCAATATATTGGATGAGGAAGGTTCAATGATGAAGGATGGTAGTTGAGATGGCAGATGAAATAATGTAATGTCTGAGTTCAGGGAGTATATCACTGAGGTAACAAGGGTTTCAAGGGAGAGGACGAATTAATCTAAGCAGACAAACAGCAGCAGGGAAATATAGACTGGGACTTAGGTTAAAGACAAAATACTGTAGGGAAAATAGACTGATCCCTTCAAGTAAAGGACACTATACAGCCAAGTTAGCCACGACAGATTGAAATTGACTACAGGCTTTATTCAGTATCACAGGAAGGGACGTGTTTTGAAGTTACATTTCCTTCAAAATGGATACCTTTAGCTTCCTTCAAACCCAGAAAGTATGTTGTTTCTCTTTCCCCTTCCTCCCTCTCTTACCAATTAACTAATGAAATAGCAAAAGGTCTTGTTTAAACACAAAAGGGGTTTATTGTCTTCTAGGATAAATTGATAGGGTAAAGGATCAAGGAAGTCCTAACAGCCACTTAGAGAAACCTCAGGTGGGGGAAGGGAAGCAGGAATGTGGGCCTGAGAAAGGACCTGCTTTTACTCAGCTCTCAAGATGATTTTGAAATCAAAAGGAATTAGGAAGTTGGATACAAAGACTCAATAAACAATTTGTTTCAAAGGTAGTTCTAACCTCTCACAGATTTAAACTAACTCTCTGATTTACTCTCCTATTCACTCTTCTCAGACATTCAGGTAAGGGGAAATGAAGATAGGAAATAAGGTGGGGTGGGAAATTCAAAGGATTTATCTAAATTAAATCTCAAAAAACTGCAAAACTAAGCTAGGTTTCAATCTCAAGAAGAAGGAGCTCAGCTGTACCCTGGTTCCCTCCACAAGTTCCCAAGTCCAACTGAACTTTTCCCCAAGATTCTAAAACCTTAAGTGGCAGTAGAAATTCTGCAAAAACAGTTATACCCCCCACTCTACACTACACTACCAAGAACCTTTTATGGATGGAGACCTAGCAATACCAGATCTTAAATTGTACTCTAAAGCAGTAGCAGCAAAACAAGATGGTACTGTGGGGGCAGCTGGGTAGCTCAGTGGAGTGAGAGTCAGGCCTAGAGACAGGAGGTCCTAGGTTCAAACCCGGCCTCAGCCACTTCCCAGCTGTGTGACCCTGGGCAAGTCACTTGACCCCCATTGCCCACCCTTACCAATCTTCCACCTATGAGACCATACACCGAAGTACAAGGGTTTAAAAAACAAACAAACAAACAAAAAAAAACAACAATATGGTACTGGCTAAGAGACAGAAGGGTAGATCAATGGAATAGACTACAGGTAAATGACCTCAGCAAATTAGTATTCAATAAACTTGAAGATCCCAGTTTTGGGGACAAGAACTCACTATTTGAAAAAAAAAACTGCTGGGAAAATTGGAAAACAGTATGGAGAAAACCAAGTCTAAACCAATATCTCACAGCCTAAACCAAGATAAATTCAAAACGAGTAAATGTCTTAAATATAAAGAGTGAAACCATAAATAAATTAGGTGAACATAGAATTATATACCTTTCAGATCTGTGGGAAAGGAAGGAGTTTAAGACCAAGCAAGAGATAGAGAATGTTATAAAATGCAAAATAAATGATTTTGATTATATCAAATCAAAAATTTTTGCCCAGACAAAACAAATGCAACCAAAATTAGAAGAAAAGCAAAAAATGTGGGGGGTGGGGAGGATGATAACAAAATCTCTGACAAAGGTTTAATTTCCCAAATATATAAGTAACTATGTCAAATTTACAAAAAATCAAGCCATTCTCCAATCAACAAACGATCAAGGGATATGCAGAGGCAGTTTTCGTGATAAGAAATCAAAACTAGCAATAAGCACATGAAGTGTTCTAAATCTCTCCTGACTAGGGAAATGTAAATCAAAACAACACTGAGGTACCACATTACACCTAGCAGATTGACCAATATGGCAGCAAAGGAAAATGATAAATATTCAATGGGATGTGGCAAAATTGGGATATTAATTTAATACATTGCTGGTGGAGTTGTGAATTGATCCAACCATTCTGGAAGGCAATTTGGAATTATGCTCAAAGGACTTTAAAAGAATGCCTGATCTTTGGTCCAGTCATACCACTGCTGGGTTTGTACAGCTAAGAGATAATAAGGAAAAATAGTTGTACAAAAATATTTATAGCTGTGTTTTTTGTGGTGGCAAAAAATTGGAAAATAGGGGTAGGGTGTCCATTGATTGGGGAATGGCTGAAGAAGTTGTGGTATCTGTTGGTGATGGAATACTATTGTGCGAAAAGGAATGATGAACTGGAGGATTTCTCTGTGAACTGGAAAGACCTCCAGAAATTGATGCAGAGTGAAAGGATCAAAACCAGGAAAACATTGTACACAGAGACTGACACACTGTGGCACAATCAAATGTAACAGACTTTTCTACTAGTAGCAATACAATGATCCAGGACAATCCCAAGTGATTTATTAGAAAGAATGCTATTCACATCCAGAAAAAAGAAGTGTGGGAGTAGAAACACAGAAGAAAAATATATGATTGATCATGTGGTTTGATGGGGATATGATTGGGGTTTTGGCTTTAAAAGATCACGCTACTGCAAATATGAATAATATGTAAAAAGATTTTGAACAATGATACATGGATAACCCAGTGGAATTGCTTGTCAGCTCTGGGAAGAGGGAATGAAGAGGGTTGGGGAAAATCATGAATCATGGAACCATGGAAAAATATTCTTAATAAATAAGTTTAAATTAAAAAATAAAAGCACATAATTTTTTTAAAAAGCAAGGGAGACACGCTCTTCTGAAAAAAGAAGGAAGAGAAGCCCAGCTGAGGCCCCCAGAAGGGCCCAGGAGAACCCATAGAACATGAATTAGACCAAAGTACTTCCATGTGACCTGAGGCAATGAAACAACAGCTGAGGAAACAGCTAAACTACAGTCCTACATGCTTCCATGTAGCCTCAGGAAAAAATATATAACCACTAAAGAGCCCCAAACAGGTAATAGCATAGAAACTGTTATGATTGTTGAGGGACTCAGCAGATTTGATGTATTTACTTGGAGTAGTAAAGCAAAAAGCCCTGATGTTAGAGGAGATTAAAGTCTTCCTTTTTATCAACAGGAAGTCAGATGATATAACTAAACTTCCTTTGCAATTCCCTCAACCAATCACAGTATGGTTCCTCAGGAAGCCTAGCCTCCTGGTATCAATCCATGGTTAACTTATGGTAACTATATAAGTATTGTTAGGATATCAATGATGGTTAGTAACACATCTGACTAGTAAAATTGATGATGGTAATTAATCACAGCTTCAGAGAGTAAAGCTGGATACCACTCTGTCTCTTCAAGTTCCCTTAGAACTCCTTTGAGGGTATCTTGTTGCCAGGCCAACCAACAGAAGGTCAGTAGCTGGTTTGAGTTTCATAACAAAGATTTTATTTGATGTAATCAAATGACAAGGGAAACTGAGGGGAAGGGAAGAGGGTTTTAAGAATGCCTAAATGAAATCTAATCTTAGCTCAAAGTATATAATCTGAAAGCTTCAGAATGTTGAAAGCTGAGCTGGGCTAGCCAGGCCCACTGGCCAACTTGGCCTGTTTTGGTGGACACTACCTGCCTATAGACAGATTATATAGCAGCTTGATTGAAAATAATAAGAAGGATAAATCTGTAATAATTTGTTGAATGGTGTTAATTGACCCTAAAGCTCAATAGTAATCCTTGTAACTTTCAGGTATGCTGGTTGATTCTCGGCTTGATTAATAAATCAAGGAGAGAAAAGTTTGTCCCAACCACACTGGATCCCCGGACCCAGGATGAGTCACTGGGTTCAGTTTCTCTCTCTCTCTTATATAGGGCACAGCCCAACTGAAGAATTGTCTCATACCCTGGCATGGCATCAGGAATCTCCTAAGATTCCAAGTGTCCAATTGGCAGCTCTTCCCCCAAACATGGCTTCTTGCAAGTCTTGCAAAACTACTTACAAAAATTACAGTAGAGGGAGTCCAGATAGACAGCACAACTTCAGCCCTCTGCTACAAGAAGCCAGCTGGGCCACCCCTTCAAAGTCATACTCAGCAACCCCAGCACAGTGAAGTCTACTCCAACCACTAGAGAGAGTTGCAGTGCAAGCTTGTAACAGTGTTCCCTCTGCCTCAGGAGCAAAGCAGAACCTCAACACATAGACAAAGTAAGGAGTGGGAAAAATGATAACTAGAAAAAAAGAAGAAAAAGAGAAATAAAATATCTAAATTTAAAGAGTTACTTTGATAACAGGGAAAAATCAAAACATAAACTCTGAACAAGGCAACAATGGCAAAAAAAAAGAAACAAGTCAAGCTCCAAAGGAATATGGGAAAGGATGTGAAGTCCTAAAAGAATGCTTAGAAGAATTTGAAAAGAAGTTAAAATATCAATTAATCAAAGAAATGATAGAAATATTCAACAACTTGGAAACTAGAATGGGATAAATGGAAATGGAAGCCAAATAAATACACACACACACACACACACACACACACACAAACACACACACACACACACACAAATACAACTCCCTTAAGAGCAAAATGAGTCAATAGAAATAAAAGTAAAAAGAGAAAGAAGGAAATAAAAAAGGAAAGAAAGGAAAGGGAAAAGAAAAAGAAAAACACTGGAGAAAAACAACTTCTTAAAAACCAGAATGGGCTAATTGGAAAAGGAGACACAAAAGCTCAAGAAAGAAAATATGGTCTTAAAATAAAATAACTTTCCCCTCAAGGTGGGGATAACAATCACAGTCAGCCAGTATAGAAACCTTTCTTACCCTTACCTACCCAATAGGGAAGTAGGAGAGAAAGGGGAATAGGAAACGGGAGGTGGACAAAAAAGAAAAGAATATTAATGCTTTTAAGGGTTTACAGTTTATAATTCTGGGAATAATTTTAAAGAAATATACTGTTAGGGTTCAAAATGGGTGGCCTCCAGAGGAACACAAGAGACAATGCAATCAAAGCAGGAGAAAGCTTTATTGCCAGTACGCACTGGGGAAACTCAGCAAAGAGAGTCCCGAGGGGGCATTTAGAATAAAGAATATATATATGTTTCTGGGATATAGGTGCCTTTGTCTTAGGGTTAGCTAATAGCTAGACAGAGGGAGTAGGGATGCTTCCAGGTGCCACAGGATATGATTCTTAATCTTCAAGGCTATTCTGTCTAGGAATCTTCAAGGCTGTTTCATCTAGGGGCCCTGGGGCTTCCAGCCAGGAGTTGTCCCTGGGACTGTGAGTCAGAGAGATAACTGCCCTGCTTGAGTCGGGCATGACGTTATCCAAAAAATCCCCTGCTTAATTGCTAAGTTTAGCGTTTTGACTATAATATTCTTATAAGCTATAAGCTATAATATTTCTATAAGCTTTTTTGGCTATAACAATATCAATATTCACTTTATTTCTTCCATGTATTTTAATCTAATCAATAAGTCTCTTGTTTCAAAACATGATAAACATGGAACATGCATTATATATTTGATTCACAACCTATAAAATTTTACCTGCCTTCCTGGAGAGGTAGAAAGGAAGGGGAAATAAAAAGAGAAAGATTTTGGGATATGACTATAGTGACAATTTGTTTTTCTGGGATAAGTATATTTATTATGATTCATTACTTATTACAAAATGAATGAATTATTTTTCCCTAAGAAATATATTAATAGAGTAATGGAATAAAGTTTCCAAAGTGAGTTGTCTATTGCAATATAATTATTTTTTTTTCTTGATAAAGGACATAGATTCAAATTAAATGTTCATTTGAAAATATATTATAGCACTTTCAAATATCTATGTAATATGCTATTGCAGCTCTATTTTTTATTTTTAAATATTATTCCATGTTTACATGATTCATTTTCTTTTCCTCCACCTTCCCAGAACTGAGAAGCAATTCCACTGGTTTATAAAAGTGTTATCACTTGATACATATTTCCCTATTATTCATTTTTGTAGTAGAGCAATCTTTTAAAACCAAAACCCCAAATCATAATCCCATATAAACAAGTGATAAGTCACATGTTTTTCTTCTGTGTTTCTATTCCCACAGTTCTTTCTCTAGATGTGGATAGCATTCTTTCTCATAAGTCCCTCAGAATTGTCCTGGATCATTGCATTGCTACTAGTTGCAAAGTCAATTACATTTGATTGTTCCACAATGTTTCACTTTCTGGGTACAGTGTTCTTCTGGTTCTGCTCATTTCACTCTGCATCAGTTCATTAAGGTTCTCCCAGTTCATATGGAAAGTCTCCAGATCATCAATCCTTATAGCACATTAGTATATACCATCATATACCACAATTTCTTCAGCCATTCCCCAATCAATGGACACTTTTCCCCTCAATTTTTGGCTACCACAAAGAGTGTGTGGCTATGAATATTTTTGCACAACCCCTTTTTATTATCTCTCTGGGGTACAGACCCAGCAATGGTATGGTTAGATCAAAGGGCAGGCATTCTTTTAAAGTCCTGTGGGCATAATTCCAAATTGCCTTCCAGAATGATTGGATTAATTCACAA
The DNA here is from genome assembly GCF_016433145.1 of Gracilinanus agilis. Lineage (NCBI taxonomy): Eukaryota > Metazoa > Chordata > Mammalia > Didelphimorphia > Didelphidae > Gracilinanus > Gracilinanus agilis. Next base: position 377,520,204 of record NC_058131.1, on the reverse strand, counting down.
CTCCATAAGAAATGCATTAGTGTCCCAATTTCACCACAACCTCTCCAATATTTATTATTTTCCTTTGCTTTCATATTGGTAAATCTGCTATGTGTGAGGTGGTTATTTTTATTTGCATTTCTCTAAAAAGAAGGGATTTAGAACACTTTTTTTCATGTGCTTATTAATAGTTTTGATCTCTTCATCTGAAAACTGACTATTCATGTCCCTTGACTATCTGTCAGTTGGGGAATGGCTTGGTTTCTTGTATACTTGACTTAGTTTTATATGCCTTTTCTAATAAATAAACACAATTAGATAAAAAAATTCTTAAAGCAGGGAGACATAAACAGAGTAAAAGTAAGGGATTGGAACAGAATCTATAATGTTTCAGTTAAAGTGAAAAAGGCAGTGGTAATTATCATGATCTCAGTCAAAGCAAAAGTAAAAATATATCCAATTAGAAGAGATAAAGAAAGAAATTATATCATGATAAAGAAGTATCATAGACAATGAAACAATGTCAATACTAAACATATATGCACTAAATGGCATGGATTTGAAGTTCCTAAAGGAGAAGTTATATGAATTACAATAGGAAATAGACAAGTAAAATGTTACTCGTGGGAGACCTCAACCTTCCACCTCTCAGAAGTAGATATAGCCAAACAAAAATGAATTTAAAAAAGTTAAGGAGATAAATAAAACTTTAGAGTAATTAAATATAATAGACCTCTGGAGAAAACTTAATGGGAATAGAATACACCTTTTTCTCAGCAGTACATGGCACCTTCACAAATATTTTGGCCATATAGTACTGCATAAAAACATCACAAATTATAGAAAAGTATAAATGTTAAATGCATCCTTTTAAGACCACAAGTCATTAAAATTACATTAAGCAAAAGGCAGCAAAAAATTTAAATATTAATTGTAAAATAAATAATTTTATTCTAAAGAATTAATGAGCCAAAAGCCAAAGCATATATACAATAAATAATTTCATTAAAGATAATGAAAATGAAGAGACAAAATGTCAAAATTCTTAGGATGCAGTAAAAACTTTACTTAGGATAAAATTTATATCTATCAATACTTACATCAATAAACCAGAGAAGGAACAGATCAATTAAATGGTCATGAAATTAAAAAAAAAACTAGAAAAAGAACAAATTAAAAATATGTAGTTGAACCCAAAATGGAAAACCTAAAAATCAATGATGAGATAAATAAAATTGAAAGTAAGAAGACCATTCAACTAAGCTATTAGACAAGTAGCTGATTTAAAAAAAAAAAAGGAAACAAAATAGATACGCTACTGGTTAATTTGATTTAAATAAAAGGTAGAAGATAACCAGAATACCAGTATCAAAAATGAAAAATATGAGGTCATAACCAATGAAGAAAAATTAAAGCAATTATGGGGAGTTATTTTGCTCAGCTATCTACTTACAAATCTGTTAATCCAAGCGAAATATTGGAAAATTAAAAAAATAAGTAAATAAATAAACTACTCAGACTAACAAAAGAGGAAATGGCATAGATAAACAATCCCATCACAGAAAAAGGAATTGAACAAACCAACAAATAATTCCCTAAGAAAAAGACTTTAGGGCCAAGTGTATTCACAAGTGAACTCTATCAAACATTCAAAGAACAACTAACTCCAATACTACATAAAATATTTGGGAAAATAGAGGTAGAAGGAATACTTCCAAATTACTTTTCTGACACAAATGTGTGAAGTAAAATATCTCCATCCTGAAAAAATATGGGTGTCACAGAATCACATGTCATTAGCCGGTGTTTCCTGGTATTCTCTGGTATCAGTGTTAGGGTGAGTGACAATATGCCAGAGCCAGTGTCACTCTGGGCATCCCCTAGCTAACAGGGAAAAGCCAGTGAAATGTTACCAGGAAAGGACAGATGGCATTACGTTTGAAAGTCAGTGGGCAAGGAGAGATCTTAAATCCAGGTGGGAAGCCCACTGGTTTCTCTTAGCTTCCAGACCTCTACTGACTGGCTCTTTAAGTTTCCAGGTGATGGCTTATCTTGGTCCTTGATATATGGCAAGCCCTCCTGTGGTGGTGGCAGGGCCTGAGCCAGCCAAAAGAAGAATCAATTGTAGTTAGGCTGAAATAGCTATTCTATCACTTTTTCTCTATTTTTATTATTAAATACTTATCAATATAGTGTTAAGCCTCCATATTACCTTTTATTTCTTACATAAATATGGTACTAATACCTTAACCAAGAAGAACTAAAACAGAGAAAGAAAACTATAGATCAAATCCCTAATGAATATAGCATTATATGATAAGGATTATACATTATGAGCAGGTAAATTTTATACCAGAAATACAGAAATGTTTCAATATTAGAAAAACCATCAATATAATTAGCCATATCAATAGCAAAACCAACAGAAACTATAAGATTATGTCAATAGATGCAAGGAAAAAAGCCTCTGATTAAATACAACCATCCATTCATTATAAAAAAAAATTACAAAGCATTGGAACGAAAACAACTTTTCTTATAGTGGTAAATGGTATCTATTTAAAACCATAAGCAAACATTATCCATAATGACGAGAAACTAGATTCCTTACCAATAAAATCAAGGGTAGAGTAAGAATGCTTATTAATCATCAATACTATTTTATATCATATTAATAATGCTAGCTATAACAATAAGATCATAAAAAGAAATGGAAGGAATCAGTATAGGCCATTGATGGGCAAACTATGGCCCAAGGGCCAGATGCGGCCCCCTGAAATGTTCTATCCAGTTGCCTAACACTATTCCTAATTTGACAAATACAATTAGTAAGATACAATACAATGAAACTTCAAAAGAGTTGCCTTAGAAACTGACTGACAGATGAGCATTTCCTTTCCTTTGGCCCCCTCTTTAAAAGATTGCCCATTAGTGTCATAGGCAATTAGGAAACAAAACTATCTCTCTTTGTAGATGATATTATGGTATACAGATAACCCCAGAGAATTGACCTAAAAACTGAAAAACAATTAAGAACTTTGGAAAAGTATCAGGATGCAAAATAAACCCACATAATTACTCAGCATTTCTATTTATCAACAAAAAAATTCAACAGCAAAAGACAGAAAAAGAAATTCCAATTAAAATAACTTTAGACAATATAAAATACCTAGGAATATACTTATCAAATCAACCCTAGCTATTATAGGAACACAATTGTGAAACACTTTTCAGACAAATAAAGTAAGACATAAACCCATTGAAAAAATATTAATCGTTCATGGAAAGGCCAACTCAATATAAAAAATGACAATCTTACCTAAATTAATTTACCTAGTCAGGGCCATACCAATCAAATGATGAAAAAATGCTTTCAAGAAATAGAAAAAATTAATAATAGAATTCATCTGGAAGGACAAAATTTGCTCAAGAGCGTAAAGGGAATTAATGAAAAAATATTTTAAGAAGCTGTAGTGATACCAGTTCTCAAAATGTACTGAAAAGGAGTAAGCATCAAAATAATTGGGTACTGGTTAAGAAATAGCTTAGATCAATGGAATAGATTAATAAGCACATAGAAAATAGTTATCATAATAGCCTTGTGCTAAATTGAGCCTAAAGATATGAGGGAAGAACTCACTATTGGATAAAAAACTGCCAGACAAACTGGAGACAATGTGAAAAAAAAGTAGGCATAAATCAATATCTTATGTCATACATTAAAATAAGTCAAGAAGGATACTTGATCTAGAAAGAAGAGGTGATGCCATAGATACATTAGGAGAAAGCTTACTTGTCAGAATTATGGATAAGGGAAGATAAAAAAGACATAGAAAATATTAGGAAAAATGAGATGCATAATTTTAATTACATTTAATTAAAAAAGGTTTTGTCCAAACAAAAGTACCAATGCAACCAATTTTTTATATTTTATTTATTTATTTAGAATATTTTTCCATGGTTACATGATTCATAATTTTTCCTCAACCTTTTCCACTCCCCCTTCTGGAGCTGACAAGCAATTCCACTGGGTTATACATGTATCATTGTTCAAAACTTATTTCCATATTATTCATATTTGCAATAGAGTGATCTTTTAATGCCAAACTTACAATAATTTCCCCATTGAACCATGCAATCAGTCATGTTTTCTGCTGAGTTTCTACTCCCACAGTTTCTCTGGATATGGACAGTGTTCTTTCTCATAAGTTCCTCTGGATCAGGAGTTGGCAACCTTTTTGGTCGTGAGAGCCATAAACACCACATTTTTTAAAATGTAATTTCATGAGAGCCGTACAGTGCTCACAGTGCGCACTCCTGTAACAGTGTGAGCTCCTGTAACAGTGCCTGAAAAAAAATTGACTTTATGGCTCCTACAGAAAGAGCCTAATTGGCTTGAGAGCCATACTTTGCAGACCCCTGCTCTGGATTGTCCTGGGTCATTGTATTGGTGCTAGTAGAAAAGTCTATCACATTCGATTTTACCACAGTGTATCAGACTCTGTGTACAATGTTCTTCTGCCTCTGCTCCTTTCACTCTGCATCAATTCCTGGAGGTCATTCCAGTTCACATGGAATTCCTCCAGTTCATTATTCCTTTGAGCACAATAGTATTCCATCACCATCAGATACCACAATTTCTTCAGCCATTCCCCAATTGATGTACACTCCCTCATTTTCCAATTTTCTGCCACCTCAAAGATGTGGTTATAACTATTTTTGTACAAGTCTTTTTCCTTATTATCTCTTTGGAGTACAAGACTGAAGGGTTAAATTTTGGGGAGTAGGAGTTTGAACAAAAGCCAGTGCACAGTTTATTAAATGCAAAACACTTAGTTTATTATTAGGAAATATGGATAGGAAATAGGAAGGAGGAAAGTGAAAGTAATCTTACAATAGCTTGCAACTATACCACAGATCCCAATCCTAAGTAAATTTCTCTAAAAAATGCTAAATCTATCTGCCTCAGAGGGCAGTATCTTCTGCTAGGCTGAAGTCCTCGTCTTTTTTTCCTATTCTCTCTATCTGATAATATAACCACTATCTATCTACCTTATCTACCCAAGTTAATTGATGATCAATAAGGCTAATAAGGCCTTAATTCAGTTCTCTGTCCCCAACCAGCGAAAGGGCTAGCAGCACAACCTCTCCCCAGGAGACCCAGAGACCAAAAAGAAAACAACAACAACAAAAAAATACCCTTTTATAACTGTCTGCAACTTACAAACAACACTCAGCCACACCCTTCCAACTGTCACCAACTGCCGACTTGCACAGCAGGGGATCTCTTACTGAAAAAACATTATTGCTCCTTTTCCTCTTAAATATAAAAAGGGAAATTAATAAAAACTTTCTTAATCAACCCAACAGTGGTATGGCTGGATCAAAGGGCAGACATTCCTTTAAAGCCTGTCAATGTGCCCAATTTTCAAATCACTATTGTCAAAAAGATACACTAATTTAAACAACTTTGAGATATAGCCTGTCAGATTTACTAATATGACCAAAAAAGGAAAATGATAAATGTTGAAGTGGATGTAGGAAAATTGGGACACTAATACACTTTAGGTAGAACTATAAACCGATACAACCATTTTGCTCAGCAATGTGCTCACAACCAAAGGGCCATCAAACTGTGCATACCATTTGGCCTAGTAATACCATTAGTAGGTCTGTATTTCAGAGAGATCAGAGATAGGAGAAAAGGACCTATTCATATACAAATATTTTAGCATTTCTTTTTATAGTGGCAAAGAATTATAAACTGAGATTTTGTCCATCAGTTGGGGAATAGTTGAACAAGTTATGTTTCATATTTGTAAAGGAATACAAATTGTGCCATAAAACACAACCAACTGGATGGGGTCAGAAAAAACATGGAAATATTTATGTGAACTGATGCAAAGTGAAGTGAGGAGAATGAGGAGAACAGTATATACTATAACAGAAATATAGTAGGATAAATTATTATCAGGTTAAACTATTATCAGGTAAACAAGGTTCCAAGATAAACTCAAGGGACTCATGATAAACAATTCTTTCTTTAGCCAAAGAAGGAAATGTTGGGATCTGATTGCATATCAAAGCATACCTCCCTATAAATAAACTTTTATTTTACTTTACTTTACTTTTATTTTTAACTTTTCTTTGCTCTTATAACAAACAATTTATTCTTAAAGTTACAAAATCACAGAAAATGAATACAGTAAGATAAAATATTGACAATAGAAAAGTTTATGGTGATAATCAAACTCAAATGTCTTTACTGCATAATCATTCCAAATGTGTATTTTACCAGCACTACCAAACATGTTCCTTAAAAGTGACCAAAGTTAACTCTTACTATTTGAGGGAAATGTCCATCATATAATTAGAAAACATTGACTTAAGCACTTGTGTATATTTTGTTGATATCAATCTTACAGAATGGATTTATGACCACCAGGAAATAAGTATTATACTCTGACCAAAATAATTCTTATATCTATATAACAAAGAAGAGAAATATTTCATCCTAAAAAATCAGGACAAAAGAGGTCCCTAATAGCATGTGTGCAAGGTGCCAGATTCTTGTAGAGACTCCATTTTTAAAAGAACACATTAAAAGTATAACTGAAAGATAAATTAGCTTCAATAAGAAGTGTTCTAATTGTACATACAGGCACCAATATCAAAGACATATTAGTATTGTCAGCAGCAGAGCAGACTTCTTAAGTATATAAAAAATCAAGAGTTAGCAAGTGGCCATTTGAATATTTAGGTCAAGCAACCAAAGTACTGATCAACGCACTTCCAGAGTATTGGTGCTCTACTTTATCTCTAAGATTCCAAGTGGGTGGTATGGAGGAATGTCATGGTTTTTTGTTAAGTCATCTACAATGAAGAATAACAAAATGGTGGTCATTACAAATGACGTCCCATCTTCTCATTAAAACAGTAGGATTATTTCCTTTATTGATATTACTTTATTTCCTTTATGAGATTTTTATTATTATGTGTGATATGTATCTTCTGTCACAGCTTGGGGGATATGGAAATTTATATTGCATAAACGCACTGCTATAACCCGTATCAGTTTATTTATAGCCTTGGGGATATGGGAGGAGGAAGGGAGAGAATCTAAATCACAGCATGTCAAAAAACAATTGTCAAATTTTCTACATGTAATTTAAAAAAAATTTTTTTTAAAGAAGAAAGGATCTGATTAATAAATTCAAACCTATAAGTATTCAATAAAGTTTTAAGTGATCTCTCTTCAAAAGGATATTTCCATTTTAAAGAAATGCTAAAGAGTAATAACGCCAGAATTACAGGTAATTATGGAATTGATAGGAAGATAAGCTTTCAGGCAAGGGGAGAAGGGAGAAAAGGTACTTTTTGGCACTCTGAAAGGAAGTGCTTATTCTCTCTCTCTTTGTCTCTGTCTCTGTCTCTGTCTCTGTCTCTGTCTCTGTCTCTTTCTTTCTCTGTCTCTGTCTCTGTGAAACTCTGACTTTTATTGCTTGCTTAATGCAACTATTTACTATTGAGTAATGGAAATGTTTTTTCAACTTTTATTGATATCTTTTATTTTTTTAAATATTTATTAATATTCATTTTTAACATGGTTACATGATTCATGCGCCTACTTTCCCCTTCATCCCACGCACCTCCCCACCCATGCCTATGCACATTTCCACTGGTTTTATCATGTGTCATTGATCAAGACCTAATATTCTTTTTTAAGTGAGAAGTGTACTAATGCACTCCCAGTGTACTGACTCTGAGGAGCAATAAATGGAAGGAATTCATTCATGGAATAAAGGAAGATGAGAACTCTTTACTAACTCAGCATTTTATGGAAAACTTGCTTTAGCTTAGAGAAAAACTTGGTGTAGAGGAAAGAATACTAGAAATGGAGTCAGAAGCCAATAGAATATTTTCTTAATGGGCCACACTACTTCACTTTTTGGCTACTCAGCTTCCTCATTGTAAGACCAGCAAGTTGGATTAGATGATACCTAAGATCCATTCAGCTTTAAAATGCTATGATGAGATTTCTCTAACTCCAAATTTATCATTTTTATTTACAACTCGTATTTCCATGCATCATTTAAAATAGTTAAATAGAGAGAGAAGGGAATCTAGTTAAGAAAATCAAAGAAATACAAATTGCACTCAGTGCTGCCAGAGGGATACTGATCACCAGCAGCTCTATCAACTCAATTCTAATAAGAAATTACACATGGTTATTGTACCATGAAGAACTTTCCACTGAAGGACTTGAGGATGCATATATATTTTTTTTTGCCCAGAGTTCAGAACATTTTAAAAAACCTATTGTTCTTTTGATAGTCAATTTATATGCCGTATTGTGTTCCAAAGATATCAGAGCAATTAAAAATAACATAGCCTTTCTGCTTGAGTTACTTGAACAGAAATTAGCATTCTCAACTTGAATCTTATACCCCAAAATAACAAACATGAATGTTAAACATATATCCATATACCTATCCTCCACACCATTTATATGTATATACAAATATACATATAAATATACATATAAACATTAATACAATCACCCATATATATATTCTCAAATGGAAATGGATACATATTGGACTTGGAAATAGAAAAATAGTAGTAGTTGACAGTTTATAAAATATGAAAAATGTTTGTTCTTATGAGAAACCCTGCTTATTTTAGCAAGTGGAACTCTTCCTATCCCCAACAGTGAGAAAGTCACAAAAGCTTAATTTTCCTCATGTGCTTCCACAAAATATTTTTATATTAGCTCTCTCACCTCCTTCAGTGTTGGTCATATTATATAATAGCAGCACATTCTTTAAGGGAAGAGGAAGGTGTTGAAAAAAAATGACCATTTGAGAGGGGGGAGGAAGTACTCAAACTAATATATAACTTGTCCCATTAGAAATCTAAGAGAAAGAGTACTAGATTTAGATTCAGAGGATTGAAGTCAAAATCCTTGTTTTTGATACAAATTTTGTGATCTGGAACAAGTTATATTCACTGGCTAGATTTCAGTTTCCATACTTAAAAATGAACTATATGAGCTATCAATTTCTTTCTAATTTTCAGACTTTCATCACATGATCTTTTATAATTAGGAAGCTGACCAATATATGATGACTCTAGAGGTGAAAATGGTGTTGTCATATTTGTTTTCATTGAAGAAAAGAAATTCAGAGGAGAAAGGCAGATTTAGGAAGTGAAGAGCTCATTAAATAAATCTTATCTTAGAATGCTCTTTTTATTTCAGAAACTTGTTTTAAAATGTAGAAATGTTATATTAATACTCAAAGATCAGGGCTACTATCCATATTCATCTGGTGTTTGGTAAATCTCATTAAAAGAATTTCAAACTGAAGACAAAAGGGAAAGGGGAAAACTGCCTGCATATATCTACCATTTTAGAGAATAGCTACAATATAAGAAGAACAATAGAGATACTCAGGTTTTCTGGGGGGACAATATAATAAAACAGCCAATATAAAAGTAGCAAACCAAAACCAACCAACCAACCAATAAACAAACTTATTTTCAGATGGTTATACAGAAATGCACAAAATATGTGCCACAATATATGTTAAATAGAAATATTATATCTGTTCTAAATTTAACAACATTGCTATTACTTAAAATCCATTGGTTGAAAATTGTGATGAAAAATATTTGTAGCTATGTTCTTTGTGGTGACAAAAAATTGGAAAATGAGGGTATGCTCTTCAATTGGGGAATGGCTGAACAAACTGGGGTATCTGTTGGTAATGGAATACTATTGTTCTCAAAGGAATAATGAACTGGAAGATGTGAATTGGAATGACCTCCAGGAACTGATGCAAAGTGAAAGGAGCAGAACCAGTAGAACATTATTCACAGAGACTGATACACTGTGGTACAAAACAATGTAATGGACTTCTCTACTAGCAGCAATGCAATGATCCAGGTCAACTCTGAGGGACTTATGAGAAAAAACACTATCCACATTCAGAGAAAGAACTGTGGGAGTAGAAACACAGAAGAAAAGGAACTGCTTGATCACATGGGTTGTTGGGGATATGATTGGGGATATTGACTCTAAATGATCACTCTAGTACAAATATCAATAATATGGAAATAGATCTTGATCAATGACACATTTAAATTCCAGTGGAATTGCATGTCAGCTACAGAAGGGGGGTGGGAAGAAGGGAGGGGCGAAATTATGAATCTTATAACCATGGTAAAATATTCTAAATTAATTAATTAAATAAAATCTCATAGAAAAAAAAAAGAAAATTATGATGAAAGGATGGCTCTGGAAGGGTTTAATGACCCACCCAAGGAGATATTTGCTTCTCCTTACTGTAAGTCTTCAAGAAAATACTACCCTTTATTGAATGTGCTTTTGAACAGATTACTTTTCCAAGCACAGTTTAGACCAATTGGAATCTGAAGTTTAATTTGAATGTGTGTAGAATAAAGCCCCTCCATTATAGTGAAGTCTCTTTTAGTGACTGCATTCAAATGATCCAGCTTATATTTGTATTGTATTTTATGACAGTGAACATTGCTATAAAAATTTCTATAAATAAGGAGGAAGAGAGAAAAAGAGAGGACAAAGAGAGCAAGACAGACACAGAAAGAGACAGATAAATGAAAGAGAGAGAGAGAGAGAGAGAGAGAGAGAGAGAGAGAGAGAGAGAGAGAGAGAATACGCTACTGCAGTCAGCAATTTTATTTTAAAGCACATTTTCTAATCTGATTATACTCTCCTTTTTTAAAAAATACATCCCCAGTTCCTCTCTCTGAATTATATAATCCTAGAGATTTACTGAACAAATATAATAACAGCACATTGCATTACTTTAATTAAAGCTACATTTTTTTCACTCTGAAAACATAATCATACCCTCTTGAAGCATCATATTATGTTCCTTTTGGTTATACATGGTCTACTTTTCTTCTCACAAGTTCCATTTTTGGAGCCATCCTTGTCCCTGCCTTCAGAAATATGAGTAATTCACAATTCTGGGCAAGGGAAATAGTCTAATGCCTATTGGCACAAATATAGTATTAGGCATTATGTCAAACATTGGCCACTGTTAACAGTTCTTGTCCTCTGAAGACTAACAATCAGACATAGGCCTTGCCAATGTGGACAACTAGAAAGAGAGAATGAGGACAGTTCATAGATAACTTGGCCTCTTGAAAGAAGTATGCATGGATTTTAATTAACTACTATGGTCCATTAGTAGAATTACAGAAAATTGTGGTAATTAATCTACTGGGGATTTGATTTGCCCATGATCAAAGTCAGGCATAGTAATGTTCAGTTCCATTTCTATAACTAAAAAAAAAAAAATGACAGGTTGGCACCTGAGACTCCATGGGTTGCAATGAACATCAATAAAAATAGTTGACAAATATGACTAGGAGTGACTTTATTGTTTTTCTGCTTCTTAAACATATACATTTCTTTTCTTAATATAGTAACACATTTTGAAAATCCATTAAAAGAGGGAAAGGAAAGAAGAAAAAAACTGAAATTGTTACTTAGCAGAACAGCCTGCCTTTAATTGCTTATGATTGCCAAAAATAATGGTTTTACAGAGTTTTGGCAAATAGGGAGTAAATGTAGTTAGAAAAAAATATTGTCAAATATTTGAGTTAAAAAAGGGGAGAGAGTTACCTTTTTTTTTCTTGCTAACATAGCTTGGTTTCCAGTAAATATAACTCCTACAATCTAAATGACAGGACTATTTTTAATTAAACTCCTGCTTTCTAGTCTGTAACATGGAAAATTGCAGAATGGAATTCCTGCAAGATACAGGGTCAAGCCTCACCTAGAATTCCAGGGGATCCCCCCTGGGGATCTCTGAATAAGGGGATAGTTTAAAGCAGTTAGTGTCAGTTGATTCCTGAGGGTTGAAGTGAGCAGATAACTCTGTTTGCTGAGCCCAGTTCCGGATAGCTTTGGTGGCCTGTGGCAAAAGCCATTTTGGTTCTTTTCTGCAGTTTGCCTGTTTAGCTGAACTAGATCTTTCCTGCAATAACATTTTGTTACCATTTAGTTATTTTAGATATTATAAGTGATAATTATAGGCTTTTAGGGCTAGCTAGATATAATGTTTGCCACTCCCTCCTGAGGGGGGAGAGGCTGTTTCTACTTAACAGTTCAGGGCTTCCCAGATCTTATCCTAATTCTTGAAAGCCTTCCCTTCTTTCCCCTTCCTCTTTTATCAGTAAAATTTCATCTTTAAGGTATCTGTGCCTGGCTATTATTTGGGGAATACTCACTTCCTCCATAAAGCTTGGTTCCTTTCAGTTGCCAGCCCAACAAGTCAGCACCTCCTTTTGTCCCTGATAGCTACTAGACATCAAGCGTCTCTTATCTTTCCTTTCAAACCTGTGGGGAAATAAGTTGTGGAAAGACAACATCATTGGTGAATTGCCTTGCTGAGCCTTGCCAGAAGTCATCAGTCCTGCCTCCATTTGCAACTGATTTCCAACTGCTTATTGGGAGGGGGGAGAAAGGAGCACTGAAGTAGATTGAGCCCCTCCCTTCTCACTCAAGCCTGTCAGTGGGGAAGGAGCTACTGCTACAGATATCTGGCCATCTTTTCAGCTTCCCAAATATCTCTGTTAAGATCAACAGAACAAGTCAGCAGTTCAAAGTAAATTAGAGAATTATTTGATTCCAATTCATGATGAATACATACATACTATTTAAATACCAAGCTTAGTGTTTATCTTCATTGGGTAGGTTGGCATGCAATGTAGTTATTTCTTTCTAGGTAATTTTTTGTCATTTAAATGATAAAAGAACAGGGAAACAGAGATAGATTATAATATAATGATCTGAACAGAAAGACTTTGCTCACATTTTCAGAATATTTTGTTTTAAGAAATATAAGCTATATTTAAAGTATCAAACCATTTTATGAGTAGTAATATTAGCATGCTTTAACATTCTAGATCAGAATGAACCCGTTGTGTTTCTGGAAGGCAAGAGTACCAAGAAGGAAGGATCTTCAAAAAGAAAGCATCCTGAGACTAGGATCAGTTATATAAGACGTGACACATTACAATGGTAATATCCATATATAATGAAAAGGTGACAGAATAATTTGCACAGTGGATGACAGTGTTAATATTAAGATATTTTGTATAAGACATTGAATTTAATGGAGTGATACTGAGTCAAAATATATGTCCATGAAGTCAGTATATACCACAGTTAGGATTTGAATCTCTTTCTTCCTGATCCGAGGGCATTTCTTTATCAGCCACATGTTGCTCATCTATAAAAGACACAAAAAGAATAACAGATGTAATAAGAAAAAAAATCAAGGGGATAAATTCATGTTTAAATTCCTAAGAAAAATGTATTAAATATGATAAACTTAAATATAATATATAAATATTATGTTTTATAACAATATATAAATATGAGTTAATCAATGAGAAATGAAGAAGTAGTTTGGGCAACTGCCAGTCACATATCAAACTCACAAAGATGGATAGAGTATCAGAGGCAGAGTAAATCTGATCACCCTTCACTACAGGAATGGCAGTTGGGTTCATTGGTCTTTATCAACTACCAGGGAATAACACAAAGATTAACAACTTACTTCTTTGAGGTAAGAGGAAAACAAACAGGAAGGAAAATAAAAGTTTAATTGTATTATAAGAGTCAGGAGAGTAGGAGAGGCATATGTGTAACCAGGAATCTCTAACTGACAAGAACTAGAGTTCTAAGGGGGAGCTTCTCTGTCAACCTAACTTCAGTCACCCTGAAAGCCTTGGCTAAAGACTAGAAGGAGAGAGCTGGATGTTAGGGTTTCTCACAAATTGTCCAGGTCACTTCCTTGATGGCTTCAGGATACCAGGAACCAATTCCTTTCACAGCAAATAATCCAAGAGATACCAAGTAGGGAAAAATGCCTGCAAGCTGTCCACCAGAAAACAGACATTATCCACTACTAAGAGTTGTCTTGAGAGATGTTGTCTTCAAGTTTCTCCAATCTCAAAGATGCCAAGCTCATGGAGTCACTGCTGGATGGACCTCTGCTCCAAACCCCTCACACACCAGCACTGACAGTTGTTTTTTTTTTTTTTTCCCCTCTCCTCCTTAGCTTGCATTCCATTCAGAATGTCCATGGCTGACAGCCAAGGTTTTGCCCTTAGCCTGCTAAATCTGCTCTCCTACTTTTAAAGTCTATTTCTCTATTACATATGAAAATGATACTAATATGATTAACACAGTTCTTATCATTAGGTGAATGAAGGATGAGAAGTTTATGTACTGCTATATTTTGGAAATAATAATTATATTAAATATAATTTGAAATTTAGCATATAGCAATTGATTTTTGTGGCATGTAATTATTTCATTTTAGCCTCAGAATTACCAAATGGAATGGATGATTAAAATAATATTATGCTTTTAAATATAAATTTGCTAAATGTCTGAGAATGGACTAAGCTATGATTATATACATATATATGTATATTCCATAAACTGCTTACATGCTATAGAAATGGGAATATGAAAATAGGAGTTAGTTTAAGTGAAATTGAAGATGGTCTAGAACAGGGGTCAGCAACGTATGGCTCTTGAACAATATCTGGCTCTTTTGAGGGCCATATCTGGCACTTTTGAGGGCCAGATATGGCTCTTTCTGCAGGAGCCATAAAGTCAATTTTTTTTCAGGCACTATTACAGTAGTGCACACTGTGAGCACTGTACGTCTCGCACAAAATTACATTTTTTAAATAATAATCATTTTTAATATGTTTACATGATTCATGCTCCTACTTTACCCTTCACAACCCGCACTCCCTCCACCCATGGCCAATGAACATTTCCACTGGTTTTAACATGTGTCATTGATCAAGACCTATTTCCAAATTGTTGTTAGTTGCATGGGTGTGGTAGTTTAGAGTTTACATCCCCAATCATGTTTGCTTCAACCCATGCATTCACACAGTTGTTTTTCTTCTATGTTTCCTCTCCTGCAGTTCTTCCTCTGAATGTGGATAGTGTTCTTTACCATAAGTTCCTCATAACTGTCCTGTGTCATTGCATTGCTGCTGGTACAGAGGTCCATTACATTCAATTTTACCACAGTATATCAGTCTCTGTGTACAATGTTCTTCTGTCTCGGCTCCTTTCGCTCTGCATCAATTCCTAGAGGTCTTTCCAGTTCACATGGAGTTCTTCCAGTTTATTATTCCTTTGAGCACAATAGTATTCCATCACCCGCATATACCACAGTTTGTTCAGCCATTACCCAATTGAAGGACATACCCTCTTTTTCCAGTTTTTTGCCACCACAAAAAGCACAGCTATAAATATTTTCATACAAATCTGATAATCTATGATCTCTTTGGGGTACAAACCCAACAATGGTATAGCTGGATCAAAGGGCAGGCATTCTTTTATAGCCGTTTGAGCATAGTTCCAAATTGCCATCCAGAATGGTTGGATCAGTTCACAACTCTACCAGCAATGCATTAATGTCCCAATTTTGCCACATCCCCTCCAGCATTCATTACTCAAAAAATCAAGCCTATCTTCTAGGTGTGAGGTGATACATCAGAGTTCTTTTGATTTGTATTTCTCTAATTATTAGAGATTTAGAATACTTTCTCATGTGCTTATTGATACTTTTGATTTCTTTACCTGAAAATTGCCTATTCATGTCTCTTGCTCATTTATCAATTGGGGAATGGCTTGATTTTTTATACAATTGATTTAACCCCTTGTATATTTGAATAATTAGACCCCTGTCAGAGTTTTTTGTTACAAAAATCTTTTCCTAATTTGTTGTTTCCCTTCTGATTTTTGCTACATTGTTTTTATTTGTACAAAAGCTTTTTAGTTTAATATAATAAAAACCATTTAATTTAGATTTTGTAATTTTCTCTAACTCTTGCTTGATTTTAAAATTTTCCCTTTCCCATAGGTGTGACATGTATACTATTCTATGTTCAGCTAATTTTCTTATAATTTCCTTCTTTATATTCAAGTCATTCACCTATTCTGAATTTATCTTGGTGTAGGGTGTGAGATGTTGATCTCAACCTAATCTCTCCCATATTGTTTTCCAATTTTCCCAACAGCTTTTGTCAAATAGTGGATTCATGTCCCAGAAGTTGGGCTCTTTGGGTTTATCATACACTGTCTTGCTGATGTCATTTACCCCAAGCCTATTCCACTGATGCTCCCTTCTGTCTCTTAGCCAGTACCATATTGTTTTGATGACTGCTACTTTATAGTATAGTTTAATATCTGATACTGCTAGGCCCTCTTCCTTCACATTTTTTTCATTGTTTCCCTTGATATTCTTGATCTTTTGTTATTCCAAATGAACTTTGTTATAGTTTTTCCTAATTCAGTAAAGAAGTTTTTTGGTAGAGTATGACGCTAAATAGGTAAATTAATTTGTGTAGAATGGTCATTTTTATTATGTTAGCTTGTCCTAACCATGAGAAATCAATGTTTTTCCAGTTGTTTAGATCTAGTTTTATTTGTTTGGAAAGTGTTTTGTAGTTGTTTTGGTATAATTGCTGTGTTTGTTTTGGTAGACTCCTAAGTATTTTATATTGTCTAGGGTGATTTTAAATGGTGTTTCTCTTTCTACCTCTTGATTGCTGTGATGTATTGGAAATATATATAAATGCTGATGATTTATGTGCATTTATTTTGTATCCTGCAACTTTGCTAAAGTTGTTGATTATTTCTACAAGCTTCTTAGTTGATTCTCTAAGATTCTTAAAGTAGACCATCATATCATCTGCAAAGAGTGATAGCTTAGTCTCCTCGTTGCCTATTTTCATACCTTCAATTTATTTTTCTTCTCTAATTGCTACTGCTAGTGTTTCTAGTACTATGTTGAATAATAGAGGTGATAATGGGCATCCTTGTTGCACTCCTGATCTTATTGGGAAGGCTTCTAATTTATCTCCCTTCCATATGATGCTCATTGATGGTTTTAGGTATATACTGATTATTATTTTTAGGAAAGGACCTTCTATTCCTTTACTTTTCAGTGTTTTCAATAGGAATAGTTGCTATATTTTGTCAAAGGCTTTTTCAGCATCTATTGAGATAATCATGTGATTTTTGTTTGTTAGATTGTTGATATGGTCAATTATTTGGATGGTTTTCCTAATGTTGAACCATCCTTGTATTCCTGGTATAAATCCCACCTGTTCATGGTGGATGATCCTCTTGATTACTTGCTGTAGTCTCTTTGCTAATATGCTATTTAAAATTTTTGCATCTATGTTCATTAGGGAGATTGGTCTGTAGTTTTCTTTCTCTGTTTTTGGTCTACCTGGCTTTGGAATCAGTACCATATTTGTGTCATAAAAGGAGTTTGGTAGGAGTCCTTCTTTGCTTATTATATCAAATAATTTGTATAGTATTGGGATTAGTTGCTCTTTGAATGTCTGATAGAATTCACTTGTGAATCCATCAGGCCCTGGCGATTTTTTCTTAGGGAGTTTTTTGATGGCTTGTTCAATTTCTTTTTCTGATATGGGATTAGTTAGGTATTCTATTTCTTCTGCTGTTAATCTAGGCAATTTATATTTTTGTAAATATTTATCCATATCTCCTAGATTATTATATTTATTGCCATATAATTGGGCAATATAGTTTTTAATGATTGCCTTAATTTCCCCTTCATTAGAGGTGAGGTCTCCCTTTTCATCTTTGATACTATAAATTTGGTTTTCTTCTTTCCTTTTTTTTATTAGATTGACCAGTACTTTGTCTATTTTATCTGTTTTTTTAAGTACCAGCTTCTAGTCTTATTTATTAATTCAATAGTTCTTTTACTTTTGATTTTATTAATTTCTCCCTTGATTTTTAGTATTTCTAATTAAGTTTTAATCTGGGGATTTTTACTTTGCTCGCTTTCTAGTTTTTTAAGTTGCATGCCAAATTCATTAATCTCTGGCCTCCCTAATTTGTTAAGATATGCACTCAAGAATATAAATTTCCCCGTGAGTACTGCCTTGGCTGCATCCCACAGAGTTTGGTAGGATGTCTCATCATTGTCATTCTCTTCAATGAAAGTGTTGATTATTTCTATGATTTCTTCTTTGACTAGCTGGTTTTGGAGAATCATATTATTTAATCTCCAATTAGTTTTTGATTTGCCTGTCCAGGTGCCCTTACTAATTATTATTTTTATTGCGTTATGATCTGAGAAGGTTACATTCATTATTTCTGCTATTTTGCATTTGTTTGCAATTTTTCTATGCCCTATTACATGGTCAATCTTTGTGAATGTGCCATGTGCAGCTGAAAAGAAGGTGTATTCCTTTTTGTCCCTATTTATTTTTCTCCACATATCAATTAGATCTAATTTTTCTAGTACTTCATTCACCTCTCTTACCTCTTTCTTATTTATTTTTTTGTTTGATTTATCTAGATCTGAAAGAGGAATATTTAGATCTTCCACTATTATGGTTTTACTATCTATTTCCTTCTTGAGCTCTGCCAGTTTCTCCTTTTTGAATTTGGATGCTATGCCACTTGGTGCATACATATTGAGCACTGTTTTTTCCTCATTGTCTATACTGCCTTTAATCAGGAGGTAATGACCTTCCCTGTCTTTTTTAATCATATCTATTTTTACTTTGGCCTTTTCAGAAATCATAATAGCCACTCCTGCCTTCTTTTTCTTATTTGATGTCCAAAAGATTTTGCTCAAGCCCTGAACCTTAAACTTGTGTATGTCCACCCGCCTCATATGTGTTTCTTGTAGGCAACATATGTTAGGATTTTGGTTTCTAATCCACTCTGCTATTTGCTTCCATTTTATGAGTGAGTTCATCCCATTCACATTCAGTTATAATTATCAGTTGTGCATTCACTGACATTTTTGTATCTTCCCCTAGGTCTACCTCTTCTTTTACACTACTTCCTTTTAAAAAAGTGGTTTGCTATTGAGCTGCTATCCCTTATCCCCTCCCTTGATTAACTTCCCTTTATACCCCCTCTCTTATTATTCTCCTCTTCTTATTTTTAAAGGCCTAATGAATTTTCTCTCCTTTCTTCTCCCCTTCCTTTTTTGACCTCCCCACTCCCCTGCTCCCCTTGGTTTATTCCTTCTGACTTTCTCAGTAGGGTTAGATAGAGTTTTATATCCCAATGGATAATATAGCTACTCTTCCCTCTTAGATTTAATTACACTGAGAGTAAGGTTTAAATATGACCTCTTAATGCTCTCTTCCTCTCCTTCTTATTATAGTATTTGTCCCTTCCCCTTCACATGCCCTCTTTGTGTGTAATAGAATATCCTATTTTTCTTATTCATTCAAGTTTCTCTTGGTGTCCCCTACTATACACACCCCTCTTTCCCACCGACCCCCATATGATCTTAGACCATTTAGTATTCCAACCTCTCCCTATGAATTATTCCTCTTATTACTATAATAGTGAATACTATAATAGTAAATAGAGTTCACTACAGAGAATTATACATAGCATTTCTCCCCAAAGGAATACAGATAATTAGATCTTATTGAAGTCCTTAAGGAGGCAAATTTTAAAAAAAATATGAGTTTTCTTTCTTTCCCCTTTGTTTCTTATTTACCTTTTCATGTTTCTCTTGATTTTTGTGGTTGGATATCAAAGTTTCCATTTAGTCCTGGTCTTTTCTGTGCAAATACTTGGAAATCTTCTATCTTGTTGAATGCCCATACTTTCCCCTGGAAGTATATAGTCAATTTTGATGGGTAGTTGATCCATGGTTGAAGACCCAGTTCTCTTGCCTTTCTGAATAACATATTCCAAGCCTTGCGACCTTTTAGCGTGGAGGCTGCCAGATCCTGTGTGATCCTGATTGGTGCTCCTTGATATCTGAATTGTCTCTTTCTGGCTTCTTGTAAAATTTTTCTTTTACTTGGAAGCTCTTGAATTTGACTATTATATTCCTGGGGGTTGTCTTTTCTGGGTCTAGTGTAGAGGGTGATCTATGGATCCTTTCAATGTCTATATTGCCCTCTTGTTGTAGAATTTCAGGGCAATTTTACTGAATAATTTCTTTTAGTATGGAGTCCAAATTTCTATTAATTTCTGCATTTTCAGGAAGTCCAATGATTCTCAGATTGTCTCTTCTACACCAGTTTTCTTGGTCTGTCACTTTCTCATTGAGATATTTCATGTTTCCTTCTATTTTATCAGTCTTTTGACTTTGTTTTATTTGTTCTTGCTGTCTTGAGAGATCATTAGCTTCTAATTGCTCAATTCTAGCCTTTAGGGACTGGTTTTCCTTTTCAATCTGGTCATTTCTGGTGTTCAATTTGCTTATCAGTTCATTTGATATCTGAGCCTCAATTTCCAATTGCAAGATTCTACCTTTTAAACTGTTATTTTCTTGCCAGATCTCTTCCATCTTTCTCATCATCTCAGATTTGAACTCTTCAATTGCTTGTGGCAAGTTTTCATTATTTTGGGAAGGTTTGGATGTGATTACTTGTTTGTTCTCCTCTGCTGTTTGCTCTGTTGTCTGGATTTTCTCTGTGTAAAAGTTGTTGAGTGTTACAGATTTCTTCTTGATGATCTTTCTCTTCTGGGTGTACCGATTTTGGCTTGCCATTTTTAGCCCTGTGCCTTCTCAGCTTTATTCTCACACTCAGGGTCTGTCTACGCTCTCTAGGCTCCTGAGGTCTCAGGTCTGATTGTTCTTGGGGTCGAGCCTCCTAGTCGTCCCTGGTCTGCCCTGCTGCCTGAGGCTTCTTCAACAGTCTCAGTGCACTGCTTCCACAGCCGTGCTCCCGTCTGCACAGGGTCTCCACTAGAGGTCCAAGCCTGCGCTCAAGATCCTTGTCCATGCCTATGGCAATGCCTTTACCCGCGCCTGGGCTCAAGGTCTGTGTTCAAATTCCACGCACATTCTTTAGCCTCTTGGGGTCCTAAGTCTTGCTGCTCTCTGCAACAGGCCCTGGATCTGTCAATGACTTAATGGGTGCCCCAAACCTGCTTTAGCTCTTGTGCACTGGCCTTGGAACTGTATATGGTGTGGGGAGTGTGGGAGGGACTTCCTCAGCTCACGCTCTAGTGAGAGCTATTTCACCCCTTTATAGGGTGGAAATGCCCTGATTCCACATACCTTCATTGATGCGACCTGTTGTGGTGTCCCTTCGTTTGTCTGGATTTCTTTTTATGTCCCCTTGATGAGTCCTTTATGCTTCAGTTAGGATAGGTTGAGCAGCTGCTTTTTACTCTGCCACTATCTTAACCCAGAACTCCAACCTAAATATTATGAAATTACATTTTTAAAAATGTGGTGTTTATGGCTGTCACAGCCAAAACGCTTGCTGACCCCTGGTCTGGAATAAGCACATCCTAGGAACTCTAGAGAAAGATTCTGGAATGTGGTAAGAGAGGAAGGAGAGGTTGTGAAGGTGCAATGACCAACTGTGCTCTTCCTGTCCTGGAGCTGAGAGAGGATGGAGCTGATCTCCGCTGAGCCTGTATTACCAAGCCTGTTGGCAAGAGAAGGGAAAACTTTTGATTTCCTTTGGGAGTACCTTTTCTCATAAGAAGAAACATGCCTAAAGAAGATCCTATATACTTTTAACTCTGACAAAGAAAAACATTATCCAGAGTCATTGGTAAAAGGGCAAAGGTATTCATCTCAGGCCTGGTCCAGCCAGGGTGAACTTAGACACCTGGAGTTCATCCTTATCTATCTTGGAAACCCATTAACATCTATCTAAACCAACCAGGGAGGATTTATAATATCAGGAAGAATAGAGAGGATTTGGGGAATATTCGCCAGAAGCAGAGAGTGTCAGGGAACATCAAGAAACAGAAGGCTCCATCTTGCGATGGATTTAGAGGGAAGTAGGAAGTGAGAGACCTTAGATATTAGGGCATCCTCAATTCTAAGTTCTCCTTCTCTCCCTTTTATTTTGCCAATAAACCTGTGAGTTTTACATCAAAAACTTTTTGGAAGACTAGTTTGTGCTCTGGCCCAATGTGGTAAGACCCCAACTGCCTTACTTCACTAAAAGGAGACTGGTAGATTACAACATCCACACACCTCAATATACCTCAATATTTCAACACACAGGTTTATGTTCAATCACCATCATATATACTTGCATGTGTATATTTATGCATATATGTATATATTCCTACCCACATGTGTATATAAGTTTGGTTTTTGTGAGCATTGATCAATCATTTCAGTAATGACCAATTATTTGTGCCCTCTTTTGGGAATTTCTTGGCAAAGGAACTAGAGTAGTAGTTTGCCATTTCCTCCTCTTGCTCATTTTACATATGAGGAAACTAAGATAAATGATGTTAAATGAATTACCCAGAGTCACACAGCTAGTAGGTGTCTGAGGCCAGATTTGAACTCAGGAAGTAGTCTTCCTGACTCCAGGCCTGGCACTCTATCACACTGTGCCACTTAATAGCCCCAAATATATGTATATCTAGTTATATAATGTATACATATGAAATATATACATATATGACAATGCATTTTATCATCGTGTGTATATATATTATATAATGCTTTATAAGCACATATAATGATTTTATATATTAAGGAGAGAATTTCATATCAATAGTTTTTGTGGTTATAAGTATAAGGTGATTGGTAAAGAAGGATTATTATGAAAGGCATCAGAAGCCAAAGAGAGGAGTTTATATTTGATCCCGGAGTTAGTTGCAAAGAACTAGTCATTAAATAGAGGGCAATGTGAACTGGCCTTACAATCTGAAAAATTACCTGGCTGATTGAATAGGGGATAGATTGGATTTGGGAGAGACTTGAAATGAGAAAAAGTGTAATTCTTTTCCAGTATTTCCAGCAACACATGAGAAAGACCTAAACAAGTTTGACAATAGTGTGAGTAAAGAGAGGAAATATGCTTTAGAAGAAACAAAAAATATTTTCCAGAACTGGTTATGAGGGATAAATGAGAGTGAAGACTCAAGGATAATACTATAACTTTGTGTTACTGGGAGGATGGTTTTAACATCAACAAAAATTGGAGGAGAAACAATAGTTTTTTTTGGAACAAAAAATGAGTTTTATTTTAAATATGTTGCTTTAAAATGTCTACTAGATGTTCAGTTGGAGATGTCTAACATCTAACATATAGCAGCTGCCTATTACCAGTCCCTGGGTAAGGACATATTTCAAAATTATTTCCATGGATCTTTTAATTGTCCTCCCCCTGTCACCCTTGATAATTTAGTTCTGACTGTAGGAAATAAAGTCTAAGGAATGCTCTGTGGTATGAGAATAGAAGAGATGATAAGCTGAGTGTCAAAAGCTTCAGAATTATAATATCTACTCTGACACTAAATGAGTAATGTAGTAAATATCACTTAAGATTACTAAGCTTCTGTTTTCTCATCTGTAAGATAAGGAGGTTGGACTAGATAATATCCAAGATATGTTGAGTCCCAAATTAGGCCTGTCTATGATTCAAAATCATCAGGTATATATTTCCATAAATATTCAGAGGATTTAAGGTCATTTTATGAACATGCACTTTTTACCTCAACTGTTATCCCTAATGATTTTTCAGTGTTAAATAGAGGGAATAAATTTCTAATCGCACATTATAAAAGTTGTTTGACAAATATATTTCAATGAGATTTTTATTTTAAAGCATCTGGAAGTTCTTGGAGAGAAAGCTAACTTTCTTTTCTGGTATACTAGGTTTAATATTATTTTCCCCATTCCATGGTGGAATTGTGGAAATGTTCTACTGAATTAATCTGTATACACACATCTGCTGAAGAGCAATTGACATATGTTGTCTCCTTAATAAAATGCTAGATTGGAGCCAGCCTCCTATGGTTCCCATTAAATGGGAAACTATTAGGTAGAGAAGCTCTCTATAATGATTATTGTACTAAATCACCCTGCTGTCTTAGTGGAAAGATCCACTAAAGAGAAAAGAGGAGGAGCACAGTTTTAACAGAAGATAGGAATACTTAGAAAACAAAATGAATTTGGTTTCTGCCTTCAGTTATGTAAGTACTCTCACTATCATCTTCAGTTCCACTATCTATGAGTCATGAAGCAATCATGGTGAGAAGGAAAGTGGCAGATATAAAGTGATTGAAAATTTAAAGAACTATGTTCATGAGAAAATGTGAAAAAAGAGGCAATTTGGATAAGAGATTTTGTATGGGAACATAGCAGTCATAACACCTCAATACTTTATTTTATAGAGGAAAATAGAACCCAAATATTTAAAATGGCATACTCCACGTTAAACAAGTATCAAGTAGGAAGGACAGAATTTGAATCTTGGTCTTCAAGCCCAAATCTAATGAGCTTCCTGTTTTGCCAAGATAACTCTAGATTGGAGAGGAAATTACTAAGGACCATATAAATAATATTTTCCATTATATTTAATATACATATACACATTTTTTTGCCTGAAAAATGCTATGCCCTCATAGCTCTATTAGTGTATAGCACATCCATGGAATCACACAATTCATCAAACAAGTTGGGAAGGAATGGAAAACTTCTTGACAATGGATGAGATGAAATGATGCTACTTGGGTGACATGTTGGAATCCTAGCAAAATCACTAGACAGTTAATTTCAGATTCTCCATTGTAATCTGTAGTCAAACTAGGCACATTGAGAAAAAGCAAATCCAGGATTCTGAAGATACCTCAGCAAAACAATGTGATATCACTTGTAAGGAAAACTTCATGAAATCCCCATGAAAGTCTTACAAAAAAGCTTCTATGAAAAGTGAACTACCTTCTGTAATAATAAAAGAGAGCCAATAACCAATATTTGATAGGAGGGAGAGAGAAAGTCTATGAGATGAGTCTCTCTTTCAGCTCTCCCCTGGGGCTGAATATACACTAGGAGACTTTAAGGAGGTGTCACCCCAAAACTGGATGACCTGGATGGTCATGCTGTCCCACAGGAGTTGGAGGTGAGGCTTCCCTATAAGATGAGGTATGTGGTACCCCAATCCAATTCTGAATAAGGATGGGTTTCACACAAACCTCCACCCATCAGTTAAATTCAGAGCAGGTGGTCCAGCTTCAAGATGGAGGCAGCCAGACCAAGCTGTGGTTCCCCTCTCCCTCGTTGTCTCTTAGGCACTCTGGAATGCTATCTGACTAATGAATGACTTTTATTATTGACAATTCATGGATTGGGGAAAGTGGTGAAGTATAAAGGGATTTTAGGGTGCCCTCTTCTCTATTTCTATGGGGTCTGTCACTTGGGTGAGAATCTTTGGGGTTCCCACTCCTAAGCTTCTTCCCCACCTTCTCCTTCTCTTTCTATCCTTTTCTATAATTGTAAGTTTTGACCGAAAAGGGATTTCTCAGCAAGGTTGGGTAATGGGAGAAGTAGACTAAGAGATAGCTCCCGAAATGGAGTCCAAAAACTTAGCTCACTCTATTGTTGAAGTCTTGATGGATGAGATGAGAAGGAATGGCTTTGACCAGGAAATCAGGGCTTCAATTTCCAAAGAAAGATCCTCAGGAAGCCCTCAGGACTGGATCTGAGCCAGGATGTCCTCTTCCTCCTTTCTCCTCACAGTCCTACACCTGAAGCCCCCTCGTCCTCAGAAAAACCCCCAGAATTCTCTCTGGTCTCTCAACTGTCAGTAACCTGTCATCAACTGCCTTCTTCTGGGTCCTTTTCTCCCATCCCCCTTGCACGAATTCCATCCTTACACTTCCACTACCACATATACTTTAACCTTGGTTCTCTTTCCTCTGGACTATATGTAATTATGGAAGGATATGCCCCCTTTTGGGGGGATTTTGAGGGGCCCACTTACAATGGAAAAACACACCAGTGGGGTCTTTTGAGCAATTATTTTACTAGAATATTCTCTCTCCCCCTAACATTTCTTTAGTTTCCCCTGGAATCCTGAAAGCATATTTACTAGCTGCCATCTAAGAACCTGACTTGCAAATATAGATGGGAGGTGGAACTGAAATCCTAAAGTATTTTAATGTATGGATAATTTAACAATTAGAAACTCAAGGTGAATCTAATGAAAGATTTTTTGTAAAAAAAATTAAATTGTTACTGACTGTTAAAGATGGTTGTGGCCTTTAAAAAACAAATAGATTTTCTTGCTGGATTAGGAGTGGCACTATCTGAAAATATGGCATATGTCTTTATCAGGTCTCATTCAAATGCCATGATGGCATAATACATTTTTATCTTAGTTGCTTAGATAAAGCAAGCTAACCTTGCTTTTGGTTAAAGCAAGAGAGTTGTACTGAAATTGATACAACTCCTGTCACTGGGGAAAAATTGCACTATTATTCTCTCCTCCAAGAAAATAGAATCAGAAATTTTGATTTGGAGGAAACTTAAAGTTTACCTGAGACTAAAGTTTTACTTAAAACCTTCACATTTAAAATGAGGAAAATGAAGGCCATTTTATGTATATTGCTTCAGGTTAGCAATGATACTCTGAATTTTCTGACACTAGAAAATAGAATATATTTTTTCATAAAAAGAACATCATCATCATCATTGACATGTATTTAGTGTTTATAATGTGCCAGGAATTTAATCATTATGACAATCTTGGTATATAAATATTATTATTATCTACATGTTACAGATGAAGAAATTTGGGGAAATTGAGGTTAAATGCCTTCCCCAGGATCACATTAGTATTTATTATTGGAGTCTAGAGTTAAATTCAGTTATTCCTGACACCAGGACCAGTTTTCAATTATTTTAGCATCTCAAGAAATTCTTTTTATAAAACAAGTTTTATGTAATAACAAAATTTTACATAAGTTTTCCAAAGTGTTATATGATCCAAACTGTCTCTCTCCCTCAATCTTCCCCCACTCCAGAACCTGACAAGCAATGCAACCTGGTATTAGACATGTATTATCACACAAAACATCTTTCCAAATTGTTCATTTTTATAAGTGAAGAGTATTATAAAACCAAAACCTCAAACACATATCCAAATAAAACATATGAAAAATGATATGTTTTCATCTGCATTCCTACCCCAAGAGTTCTTTATCTGGAGATAACATTCTTTTGCATAAGTCCCTCAGAACTGTTCTGGATCATTGTATTGCTGATAGTAGCTGTCTATCACATTTGGTCATTCCACAATATTGCTCTTATGGTATACAATGTTTTCCTGGTCCTGCTTATTTCACTCGGCTCAGTTCATGTAGGTCTTTCCAGCTTTTTCTAAAATCTTCCTGTTCATCACTCCTTATAGCACAAAAGTATTCCATCACCAACATATACCATAATTTGTTCAGCCATTCCCCAATTGATGGACATCCCTTTAGTTTCCAATTCTTTGCCACCACAGAAAGAGCTAATACCAATATTTTTGTACAAGCATGTATTCCCTTTATCAAGGAATTCTTATAGAAAGCTCTGTTGCCATCCTCCCAAGAGAACTTATTATTCTTTAATCAAATGCCAATCATGTTTTTATGACTAATTTATGAGCTCCTGCATCTCATGCTATTAGGAATTTCATATAATGACTAAAAATAAAATAAATACCCAAAACAACTCTGAGGTATCACCTCACACCTAGCAGATTGGCTAAAATGAAAGAAGGGGAGAGTAATGAATGTTGGAGGGGATGTGGCAAAATTGGGACATTAATGCATTGCTGGTGGAGCTGTGAACTGATCCAGCCATTCTGGCTGGCAATTTGGAATCATGCTCAAAGGGCTATAAAAGAATGCCTTCCCTGTGATCCAGCCATACCATTGCTGGGTTTGTACCCCAAAGAGATCATAGATAAACAGACTTGTACGAAAATATTCATAGCTGCGCTTTTTGTGGTGGCAACAAATTGGAAAAGGAGGGTATGTCCTTCAATTGGGGAATGGCTGAACAAACTGTGGTATATGCGGGTGATGGAATACTATTGTGCTAAAAGGAATAATAAACTGGAGAAGTTCCAGGCGAACTGGAGAGACCTCCGGGAACTGATGCAGAGCGAAAGGAGCAGAGCCAGAAGAACTCTATACACAGAGACTGATATACTGTGGTAAAATTGAATGTAATGGACCTCTGTACCAGCAGCAATACAATGACCCAGGACATGAGGGATTTATGGTAAAGATGCTACCCACATTCAGAGGAAGGACTGCAGGAGAGGAAACATATAAGAAAAACAACTGCTTGAATGCATGGGTCGGGGTGGACATGATTGAGGGTCTGGACTCGAAACTACCACACCAATGCAACTACCAACAATTTGGAAATTGGTCTTGATCAAGGACACATGACAAAACCAGTGGAAATGCGCATCGGCCATGGGTGGGGGAGGTGCGGGGGGGGGGTTGAAGGGGAAAGGTGGAGCATGAATCATGTAACCATGTTAAAAATGAATATTAATAAATGTTAAAAAAATAAAATAAATAAATACCAAAAAAACCAAAACAGCCTAACTTAAAAAAAATGACTAAAGTCCCATGGTCAAAATGGTCATTGTGATATTTTGCATCACAAAGTTTTTTAGCAAAAGGAATTATTAGCTTTTGAATATTATTCTATAAAGTGATAGTGAGGGAAATGTGATTTAAATAAAACCAAGATTAAAATGTTCTTTTGCTTTTAAGATTGCTTAATGAATCTAATTAGTAAACCTCAATAACCTCTCTGAAGCTTTAGGGATTTCGGCTTATTCCATTTTTAAATGAAATGAATGTTCTGTTCTGTTCTGAAATGGAAGGTTTAGATAAGAAATGTAACACAAGGATCAAATCACCTTGAACCAGAGTGGGAGCTAATGTTGGAAACAAGTATAAAAGAACTTGCCTACCCTTTTTAAGATAATTTTTTCAAATTTGCAGAGGCAAAAACAACTGGAAGATTGAGGGGCATAGAAACAGCAGCCCATGGTTCCAGTCCTGGGAGAAAGCTAAGAAAGAAGTACAGAAGGAGAGAAAGGGGGTGGGGAGGAAAGAGGGAAATAGCAAGTGAGAAATTATTTGGGTATTAATTAAAAACTGGAGCAGAGGGACAGGGCAAACCTGGCTTGCCTTGCAGACAGATAAGCTCACCCTTTTTATTTCCAGCACTCCAGGTTTAAAAGGAATGGGTTTACTCTTCTCAGGGGCAACTCTCCAAAAGGGCGTGAAGAGTGACAGCCTACCAACTAAATCAGAGGGGTAGCATCTCTACTATTAGCTGAAGTTCCTCAGGCCTTATGTCAGGAATACACAGATGCTTCTCTTTCGACCCAAGCTTGTTTTTACTCCATATACCACCTGACAATCTTTCTCAGAGTGAAGCTGGCATCCCTTAGGATTTATTCATCTTATGTGTGCATTACACTTACAACTCTGCTGTGGGATATGGTCACAGAAAAACATCCTAAGTTCACATATTCAGCCACCACAAAGTCTAAAATGAATATGAGGAGTGCTTTACTCCTCATCCCACATCAGCCATGACATACAATAAGCTTTAACTATGATGAACCCACTTTTTGGGGCAAATAAGACAGGTCCATAAAGGAAATTGCTCTTTTTGTGCTACTCCTTGAAGACTCTTTGAAGCTGCCAAATGTAGCAAAGTACAATTTTGAGGAACTCTGAGTATAAAACTGGCTGGGGGCTTTCGTAGCTGCCTAGCTCATGAAATGCCACAATATATTAAGGCAAATTTAAAAGAAATGGAAAAAAAATGGAAAATGTTAGGAAACTGCATGCTGGCCCCTTGCTTCACTCCCAGCAAATCTTGTTAACTACTGTCCTTGAATACCAGAGTGCTAATAATGCCCAGACCACTATAAAAAATGGCATATTGTTCCCTTCCTGTCAACTTCTTTTCACTAAAAATCCAGTAGGCAGAAATAATAAGGGAAAGGGAGGAACAAGAAGAGATAGCTGGAGAAGAAGAAGACATGAGCATATTGGATTTCTATTTGTCATTTCCCTGAACATTCTGATAGGACCATGTCTTGCTCTGGTCTTTGATGGTTGGCTCCCAGAGGGCAGGAGCTATTTTTTTTTTGGAGTTTTCTTTTCTAACAGATGCACTTATCAAAAATCTTTTGGATTTCCTTTCCAAGGGGGTGATGATGCTCTGAAAACAATGCTGAAAAAGAGTGAAAGCCCACTGTGTCCATATCCTGAGGAATGCTGACTCAAAATCATGTCTGAGTACAGTGGATTCTTTCTGGACCATAGGAATATTATTTCAAAGAAATAAGAAAACTTGTCATTAAATTAGTACTTGAAGTTGAATCACTGTGGTGGGGCTTTGTTGAGTAAAATGATTGCCTTTTTGAAATGTTAATGGCTGTAATTGAAGCATTGTAGGACTCTTCATTCCTGGCTCTCCTGAGCTGTAGGGGGGTTGTATTGTGGCTGCTGGGGGCACTTGTCACTGACGGGCAGGGGCACTTGGATCATCAGGCAGTGAGATCTAGGAGTCTGTGTAGAGAATCATGCAAATTTTAAAAGTTCTTCCAAAATACTTTCATGTTCTGGTTAACAAAAAAAAAGTGTAAGAATTACTATGATTTTTTAAAAGTATTTTTCTTGAAATAATCTAATGTTTAAAAACAAATTATATTAAAGAAAAAAGTCTGTTGTGTGGTGGGAAGGTGAAAGCAGAGAAGGAACCATGTAAATGGGTAATTTTGTTCTCTGAACCACCCGAGGGGCGGTGGGGGGTGGGGGGGAGGGCGGGGCATCTCCGCAATGTATAGGTTAAAAAATCTGATATATCAAACCATTTGTATCTAATGTGTACAGTGTAAAATTGACTTTAAAAATATTGCAGTGCTATTTTTTCTTAATCAGAAAGGAAAATTCTCAAGGCCTTTTGAAGCGCATAAAAATATGAAGATTGTAAACTTGTATAAAAATTTAACTTGGTGAGAAGACAAATTGTAAAGTAGACATTTGAAATCTTTTACCACTTTGGGGTTATTTTTTCCCAGAATTCATCTGAATTTTTTTTAATGGGCTGTTTTTATACAGGGGCTTTTTTTCCCTAGAAACCCAGTTCTAAGCAAAAAAGGAAAAAAAACCCACAAAAAAAAATTATTAAAAAAGGCAGCAAAGGGTAGTTTTCATCTGGTGTCATTTTTATTTAAGTTTTTTAAGTTAAGAAAAGCTGGTGACATATTTATACGTTTTTGTGCAAAATGAATGGCAATAGATTTTAAAAAATCTTATTATGTACTTCTGTGTGAAAGTCTGTAAAATATTTCCCTTAAATATTCATTATTTTACTTGTGAGTTTTTTACTGAATTAATCTGAAATGTACAAGCCCTGGATTTGCTACAGAGTGAAGAAGTTATTTTATTTTTTTTTTAATTTCTAATTTTGGAGATCATGCAGAAATCAGAACTCTTACTGTGGTTTGAGCTGAGGGGCGAGGGGGGGGAGGGGATTGTCCCGCATGCGTGTATGTATATTTCAGAACCTTTTTTAAATGTAAAAGCTGTACATTTCTGGGAAGTTCTGAATTTTTGTCTTTTTTTTTTTCCTTCAAGCATTTTGCAGTGAGCTTCTTTTATATATAGCAGACAATTTGAAAGAATACAAAAATATGTGAAGTTCATTTAAAAAAAAACTACAGTATATCGCTGGTACAATACACTAAAAAGACTTTGATAAAAAGAAACAATAATAAAAGGCCTCCATTTTAAATGTCATTCATATATACCTTGTGGATGAGAGCTATATACTTTTACACACTTTTTTAGATGAATAAATTATTGAATTACTGAAAAAAAATCTTTTGGAAATGATAAAGTATGGTGATTAAGCAAAAAAAAATTCTCTTCCAAACTATGTATTTCCTTAAGGAAATATAAAACTATGAAAAAATTCCAGCTTTAAGGTCAGCTCTATTAGGATTTATGCTCTAAATTAGCCTTCCCAAATGGCAAGAAATATCAGTAGCCAGTCAAATATGTTAAAGGAAAATTAAATCTCTATATACCTATGTCCATCTTGCTGCTAGGAAAAAAAAACAGTTAATAGGTGGAAAAAAACTTAATAAACACATTTTCTTGTTTATACAGAAAACATTTGGCTTGATAAGTTTGTCGATTCCACTGAGACTCTTCCTGAAGTTTAAATAATTGATCAGCATATCATAGTAAGTCTATGGTAGTAAGAATAGAAAAAAAATCACATTAATTTTTTCATACATTGTGGGCTATAAATCTTTAATTAATTAAATGTTTCATTTTTGCATTTGGTTTAGTAAAGAAATTATATTAATTTACTTGGTAACTCTTTTCTTCATTGGATTTTTGTGCCTCTTTTCCAAGTTGACTAATTTTGCTCATAAAGCAGTTATTTTTATTTTGTATTACTTTAATTTCTTTTTCCCATTTTCCTTTGATCTGTCTTATTTGATTTTTTAATACTTTTTTTGCTTTCTTCTGAGGCTTGAGATCAATTCCCATTGTTATTTTGAAGTTTTGCGTGTGGTTGCTTTAATCTCATCATCCCCTAGTGACTGTGTGATTTGCATTTTGTCTCCACAGGCATTTTCTAGGGTTAGGTATTCTTTTGTTGTTTGATAATTTTCCCAACCTATTTTTTGGACTGGGAATTTTGAAAGCTACTGATTCTGTCTCTTCTGATGATAGTAAGACTCTTCCCTGTGAGCTATTTTGCCCTGGGGCTAGGGATTCAACTCAGTGCAGGTTTGAAATGGCCAAGTGCTATGGATTTCTGGGCCTCACTGCAGGGTAGTGCCAGGATCTTGAACTTCAAGGGTTGGATATGGTTTGTGGGGTGCTTTTTTGTTTTTGTAGTCAAAGTTCTGGGACCCTGGAGTTGGAGTTGCCCTATGCAAGGGTTCATAACCTGGCACAGAAGGTGGGGGGGAGCTAGTCTGCAGCATTCCTGTGTAGAGTTTTACTTCCTATTTCCCCTTATTTCATGAAAATCAATTCTTTCTGCATATCTTTCAAGTTGTATTCAGTGGGAGAGCCCCCTTACCCTGTCTTGCTCTTTGTTTTTGAAGTCTATTGTTGCTTTTTATAGACTGATTTGGAAGGATTGTCAGAATGTTTTTAGTTTTTGCTGCTACTAAGCCGCCATCTTGGCTCTACCTCCCTCCCCCATTAATTTATTTGGAAAAAGAAAAAATTGCTAGATTTGGCAAACAGGAGATCTAGGTTCAAATTCCAAATGCTACACTTATTGAATAATTCTGGTTAAATCACTAAACTTCTTTGAGTCTTATTTTTTCCCCTTTTTGAAGTGGAGATAATACTTGTGTAACAACACCTCACAAGGAATTTGTCAGTGAAAATTTAATGAACATTGCAGTACAGGGGCAGTTGAGTGGCTCAGTGGATGGAGGCAAGCCTAGGCATAGGTGGTCCTGGGTTCAAATCTAACTTCAACATGTTCTAACTGTGTGACACTAGGCAAGTCACTTGATTGTGATTGCTTATTGTGTAAATGGAATTAGCTCATCCTCATTCATTGTTTATACTCTAGCCATCAGAAATAATGTCACCCTACCCAATTTAGAATTAAGTGGGGAGGAGAAGGTCTGTTACCCACATGTGATAGTAAGTAACAAATCAAAAACAAGGGACTGCCCTTTGGGCAATCCAAAACAGTGTTGAAGCTGCCATTTGTCCACTTGAAATTGGAGGTGGATGCAGGAAGTGAGGAAAGATGCTATCTTTTAAATATTATGTTAACTTCCTGTGGAGTTGTTGGCTCTTTGAACTTGGTGTTGAAGGATCTCTGGTGAGACCTCAGACTGCTCCCTTTGAATTGTCATGTGGGTAAGTTAGGCTGACTTTCTTTCTCTTCCCTTGGCGTTTCTGGAGGCTCTAGCCTTAAGGAGGCCTCTCTTCTTAGAGGAGGCCTTGTGGCTAGAAGACTTGTTTAATTAACCATTGTTCCCCTCTGCTGGGACCTCTAAATTCTTACCTGGTCCAGGCCAGAGTTTCTCTCTCTCAATTTCCCTACCTTCAACCTTCCTGATTGTAAATAAATCACCATAAAGTCATCCTGACTTGGGTCTATTATATTTTGAAATTGAGTTAATCAATTTCTGGCGACCATATTTTAATTATCTAGTTTTCTAGTCTTACATTATTCCTTGCCCTCTTTTGCCATGGAAATGATATCCATTTAAAAACAGAAAATAAAAGTTGGAAAAACAAACATTAAAGTGCTATGAAAATATTTTTCTGTATTTATATGAGGCAGCATATTGTAATGGGATGGATTGTCAGAATGTTTTTAGTTTTTGCTGCTACTAAGCCACCATCTTGGCTATACCTCCCTCCCCCATTAATTTATTTAGGAAAAGGAATTGCACTTGGAAGACAAGTTCAACAAACTGGTTTTACTGAAGTCTTAATTAGTTATGCTACTTTGAATAAATCTCTTAAACTATGTCTCTTTCCTCATTAAAAAAAATGGTATTTGCATTACTTGCCTTATAATTTAATGTTAATGAAAGTGCTTTATAAACCTTAAATCATTAAATATATGAGTTCTTGTTACTTAAATTAATATTTACTTCTCATCTTTTTTGATAGAGTTCTAATAGAAATTATCCTAGGATGAGTTACTCTGGTGTTATTATTTTTTATATTTAATCTTATTTTTTCTATTAACTCAAGTCAAAGTTTAATTATCCAATTAAATTCGATTGGACAAATATTTATTAAGTATCTACATTGGTATCATTCAGAATTAATTGTTCTCTTTACTATACCTACCTCTTTGTTATGGAATATGATTCCACAATAACAACTCAAGTTCATGTTTACCGCCTCCACGAATTTAGAAATGAAAGCCACTTATACTATTCCGCACCTCCTCCCCCAAAATGAACCATCATATTCATATTTATGTACATTTCTATCTATGCAAAACACATATAGAATATTCAATATACAAAAATGAAATGACATAGTCTTTGCCTTTATTACAAATGTTATGATGATAATAACAGATAGTTTGGAGAAGCAGATAAATGTGTCAGGGCCAAATAGAGCTTTAAGTCAAGAGCCAGAGATTGACAGGCTACAGTGAGGAAAGGAGGGGGTAAAACACTCCTGATTCTCAAACCCCTCCCCCTCTAACTGCTTCTGCTTCAGTTGGTAATGAAGACAGGAATAAGATTCCTCTGGTAAGTTTCAGTTATGGCTGAAACCCCAATTGATGTTCCTTTTCTTAAATTTATATTCCTCACAGGTCAGATGATGAGTATATAGAAATTATTTATCTAACTGTTGAGGACAGAGGAGATCTTAAACTGGCAGCCAACAGGATTCAACCCAAATGTACAGACTGAATTGTAAGTATCTTCCCAAATAATTATCAGGCACAGATTTGAAGGTAAAAAGTTATATTAGGAATTAACAAGGGAAATTAGAGAAGTTAATGAAGGTTTTAGGATAAAGGAAAGGTGACCCTGAACTATTAAATTGATGCCCTCTTTCCCCCTCCTCACTGGAGGGGATGAAGCACTTAACTAAAACTGG
>NC_058131.1:377416743-377464777 GCF_016433145.1 Gracilinanus agilis | reverse complement strand
TCTCTGGGAAAGGAAAGACTTTAAAACCAAGCAAGGGTTAGAGAAAATTACAAAATGTAAATTAAATGGTTTTGATTATATTAAACTAAAAAGCTTTTGTACAAACAAAAACAATGTAGTCAAAATCAGAAGGGAAACAACAAATTGGGAAAAAATCTTTATAACGAAAAACTCTGACATAGGTCTAATTACTCAAATATACAAGGAGTTAAAGCAATTGTATAAAAAATCAAGCCATTCCCCAATTGATAAATGGGCAAGAGATATGAATAGGCAATTTTCAGGTAAAGAAATCAAAAGTATCAGTAAGCACATGAGAAAGTGTTCCAAATCTCTAATAATTAGAGAAAAGCAAATCAAAACAACCCTGAGGTATCACCTCACACCTAGCAGATTGGCTAAAATGAAAGAAGGGGAGAGTAATGAAGGTTGGAGGGGATGTGGCAAAATTGGGACATTAATGCATTGCTGGTGGAGTTGTGAACTGATCCAGCCATTCTGGCTGGCAATTTGGAATCATGCTCAAGGGGCGACAAAAGAATGCCTGCCCTTTGATCCAGCCATACCATTGTTGGGTTTGTACCCCAAAGAGATCATAGATAAACAGACTTGTACGAAAATATTTATAGCTGTGCTTTTTATGGTGGCAACAAACTGGAAAAGGAGGGTATGTCCTTCAATTGGGGAATGGCTGAACAAACTGTGGTATATGCGGGTGATAGAATACTATTGTGCTAAAAGGAATATTAAACTGGAGGAGTTCCAGGCGAACTGGAGAGACCTCCAGGAACTGATGCAGAGTGAAAGGAGCAGAGCCAGAAGAACATTGTACACAGAAACTGATATACTATGGTAAAATTGAATGTAATGGACCTCTGTACCAGCAGCAATACAATGACCCAGGACAGTTCTGAGGGATCTATGGTAAAGAATGCTGCCCATATTCAGAGGAAGGACTGTAGGAGAGGAAACATATAAGAAAAACAACTGCTTGAACGCATGGGTCAGGGTGGACATGATTGAGGGTGTGGACTCGAAACTACCACACCAATGCAACTACCAAGAATTTGGAAATAGGTCTTGGTGAAGGACACATGACAAAACTAGTGGAAATGTGCATCGGCCATGGGTGGGGGGAATGCGGGGGGTGAAGCGGAAAGTAGGAGCATGAATCATGTAACCATGTTAAAAATGAATATTAATAAATGTTTAAAAAAAAGGACCCCTGATTGAAATCTAAGGTTATTAGGATATCATTCACAAGGCAACAGAAAGAATTCTAAGCCTGTTTGTAGGAGAGGGTTGATTTTTCCATATAAAGATAATAGATTCTGCTAAAGTTGGGTAGAACATACTCCCTAAAAAACAAGAAGGTCCAAACCTGAATAGCAAATTACATTTGTTACCTAAGTTTTGCAAAGTGAAACTAGAAATTAAATGCCAAAAAGTTGGTAATGATATGCTTTAGGCTTTGGAACAGTTGTTTGTAATTGAAAAAAATCCCACTCGTATAGTCATTGTTGGTGTGTAATTTCTGAAAAGCATTCCACATTTTTAGATTCCCATATTAATATTTCTCTAACTACTATCAGTACTAATAATCTTCCTGAGGGAAGGCCAAGGGAAGAATATAATTGTAGAAAACAAATTGCAGAAGAAAATTTGTTGCAGTTTTGATTTTTGTAATCATTTAGGAATCAGAGAAAAGAAAGTTGATATATTAGCATGGCTATACTATGAGTAGGTTTACTATGCAAAATAGTACTTCTTTATGTGAAGGCTTTTGTGAATGGATTAGAAACAAATGTTAGAAGAAAAGATTCAAACTGTGAATACTGAGAACAAAAGTGAAGTTTGGGATGATTGCTTATCTAGGGAATACATCACAAAAAGTACCAGAGTAAAATGTAATATATTTTCTCACATGTTAAAAAGAGTTATTTAATTAAAAAAAATTAAACATCAAAGACAAAAACTTTGTAGCAAATTAAGATTAGTGTCATTGTCTTAGTTACAGATTTCTTAAGGGGGAAAGTCAAAGATTTTCATCAGAGATAATCTGGAACTATATATTTCCTGGAACTAGAAGAGGAATTCTTAATGTGGGAATAATTGACTCCAAAAGGGACCATTAGATATCATGGGATCAGTGTTTTTGCTTTTGTTTGAAATATTTTTATATTGGCATTTTAAAAATATTTATTTAGAATATTTTTCCATGGTTATAGGATTCATGATTTTTCCCACCCCTCTTGCCATCCGCCTTCCGGGAGTTGACAAGCAGTTCCACTGGATGATACATTTTTCATTGTTCAAAACCTATTCACATATTATTCATATTTTCAATAGAGTGACCTTTTAAGGCCAATATCCCAATCATATCCCCATCAAACCTCATGATTGATCATATGTTTTTCTTCCACATTTCTACTCCCAAAATTCTTTCTCCGGATGTGCATAGTGTTTGTTCTCAAGAAGGTCCTCTGAATTGTCCTGGATCATTGCATTGCTACTAATAGAAAAGTCGACTACATTTGATTATGCCACAGTGTATCAATTTCTGGTTCTGCTCCTTTCACTCTGCTTCAGTTCTTGGAGGTCTTTCCAATTCACATAGAAATCCTCCAGTTCATTATTCCATTCAGCACAATAATATTCCATCATCATTAGATACCACAATTTGTTCAGCCATTCCCCAATTGATGGACACCCCCTCACTTTCCAATTTTTTGCCACCACAAAGAACACAGCTATAAATATTTTTGTACATGTTAGAATGGCATTTCAACTAACTGGCTTCCATTATGTATCTATAGTTTATTTTATGAATTAAAAATCATGATTATAAGAAAGAGTCAATGTTTTGCACAATGACAAAGTGTTCTGTCACACATACATACAAACAGATGCAAACATACAAACACAGATACAGAGACAGTTAAAAATCTCTGACCTAAAATGAAGACTCTTTTGGCTGAATTGCCATGGGATTAATTATATCTCCAGAAGATTCCAAGGAAACTAATAGAGCATTAAGAATATCTGAAAAAACCATGGGGATACATGTGTATCAGTACATCCAGAATGGTGCAAAGGCTAAAATTACAATTTTGGTTTCAATGTCAGGCATGTGTACCTCTGGCACAAAAGTCCACAGTATGTAAAGGATTATAAATCACTGTATTTTAGAAAGGAAGTTTAAAAGTGAGAGCTTATATGGAAGTGAATGACCAAGTTAGTGAGAGGAGGGAATCCTGACAAATGAAAATTGCTTTGATTACCTTGGGATATCTTGAATATCTTGAAGAGTGCATTTGTGTACACACATACATAAAACACAGAGACATGTTCAAAAGAGAGAAAGATAGAGATAGATTAGATAAACAGATATATCTACAGATATATAATTTATAATTAGAACATAATACATCTAAGTGCATTAAAGATTTTAATTAACTCATCATTGTCATCTTTGCCATCCTTCATACATAAGAAGGAGCAAAATGGCATCAAGATGTCAAGGTCAAGGTACACTGAATTTGACTGTGGCTGGGTAGACCAATGTGAAACTGGAAGACCCTACTATAGGTCAGGCACTAATAATTAATTTGAAGATTTAGAAGGGAGATGTCTCTAAATTTGTCCATCTCATCTTTCTTTTGAACTACTGCAATTCTATTTTGCTCATAGAACACAAAACCTTCATGATGCTGTTGTGCTATGCTGGATGGTCCTGTATCACTATCTCCCATGCCTCATGAATGATAACCAATTTCTTCAGAGGGACATTGAGAGTGTCTCTATCACTTCTTCTAACCTCTTGTGGGGGTGCTGGCTTTTTGGGTTCTCCATAAGATATTCTTTTAGATAAATGTATATTTGGCATTCAGACAATGTGGCCAAACACTCAGAGTAGTTTGAATGCTTGGTAGTTCAGCTCAAAGGAAAATGGTAATGTCCAGTACCTTATCTTGCCAGGTAATCTTAAGAATATTTCTAAAACAATATAAATGGGG
This sequence comes from Gracilinanus agilis, assembly GCF_016433145.1. Lineage (NCBI taxonomy): Eukaryota > Metazoa > Chordata > Mammalia > Didelphimorphia > Didelphidae > Gracilinanus > Gracilinanus agilis. Next base: position 377,460,761 of record NC_058131.1, on the reverse strand, counting down.
AAAGTCCAGTGTTTTGGTATAGCAGTGGTGGATTGTCCAGGTTTCACAAGCATACAATAATAAAGTCAGCACAATAGGCTCTGTAGACCTTCACTCTGGTAGGCATTTTTATGCTTCTTCTATCCCACTGGAGAATTTAGAGAGATACAGAGTTCATTGTTTAGTAAGAAGGTAGATGAGATTAGGTTTTACCTGATAGAAACAATCCAAAGCCCTTCGATTATGTCTTGAAGACCATGGGACATGATCCTGGAGAAATTGATGGAACATTTCCATAGTGTCCTCAACAGACCATCATCAATCAATACTGAAACCACTCACTGTGTACTTCAGGTTGAAGTTAATCCCTCTATAGTTGAAATTCCAACTGATGAAGGGGTAATGAATTTCATTAGATACTTCTTGTGTAGCAAAACATCTGGTATTAATTCCATCTTAGAAGAGATTTATAGGGAAGGAGTACATCTTACCATACAGAGGCTAACTAAAATCTTCTGTACTCTGGCAGGATGAGATTATCTCCCAGGAATTCAAGAATCCCTCCACTGTCAATCTCTATAAAGGAAAAGGAAAGAGGATGTCTTATGACAATCACAGTTGGAGAGGAAAGGAAGAATCTCACTCTTAGTCACTGCTGTCAAGATTCTTGCCAGAATCCTCCTTAAGTATTTTGTCCTTCAACTGGTAGATTATCATCTACCCAAAAGCCAGTGAAACTCCAGAAAAGACCAAGAAATGATTGTCATGATGTTTGCTTCCCAACAACCATAGGAGAAATGTCAAGAGCAGGACAGAGGTTTGTTGGTTTGTTTTTAAACCTTTAACTTCTGTGTATTGGCTCATAGGTGGAAGAGTGGTAAGGGTGGACAATGAGGGTCAAGTGACTTGCTCAGGGTCACACAGCTGGGAAGTGTCTGAGACTGGATTTGAACCTAGGACCTCCCGTCTCTAAGCCTGACTCTCAATCCACTGAGCTACCCAGCTGCCCCAGGACAGAGGTTTGTAAAAACTTGTTGACTTGACAAAAACCTTTAATACTGTAAGTGTAACAATAAACAGAGCTAGTAACCGATGTGGTTACCCCCGGAAAGGGTCTCTCAGCAAGGTTGGGTAATGGGAGAAGGAGACTAAAAGATTGCTCTCAAAATCCAAACACTTAACTGGCTCAATAGTTGAAGTTTTGATAGATGAGATGCAATGGAATGGCTAACCAGGGAATCCGGGTTTCAGTGTCCAAAGAAAGATCCTCAGGAAGCCCTCAGGACTAGATTTAAGCTGGGATGTCCACCTCCTTTCTCTCTCCAGTCCTCCACCAGCAGTCTCTCCTCTCTCCTTTCTCTGGAGCATTCCCAGAATCCTCTCTGGTCTCAACTGTTAGTAACTGTCACCAACTGCCTTTGGCTCCTTTTCTCCCATCCTCCTTGCACAAATCCCATCCTTACATAAGTGATGAGGACTTGAGAAAGAGCATGGCAAAAATTGGTTGCCTAGATTTCATCACTATTGTATGCCAGGTTTATGATGGCATTTTTGCATGAATTCAAGATAAAGGATACTACCGCCACATTTTATAGTCATCAATGGAATAAAAGAGGGCCATGAGCTTGCTCCCATTCTTTTTATTTTTAAAATAGTTTAAAATAAAATTTCCCCATTTACATGTAAAAACAATTTCTAACATCCATTTTTAAAGTTTTGAGTTCCAGATTTTCTGTAAAAAATATTCCTTATTAGTCATTTATGGAAGAGATCTAAAGCAAAAAGTAAGTGAAAAAACAGTGAAATAAAGTATATTTCCATCTACATTCAGACTCTATCAGTTCTTTTTTCCAAAGGCATATGATATTCTTCATCATTAGTCTGTGGGATTGTCTTGGATCATTAAATTGTTAAGAAAAAACTGGGTCATTCATAGTTGTCTGACCAAAACATTGTCACTATACAATTTTCTTCTGATTCTGCTTACTTAACTTTGCATCAGTTCATGTAAAAAATTCCAGATTTTTCTGAAATCACCATATTTTGTCATGTTACAGCCCAGTAGTATTCCATAATCATATAATAAAACTCATGCATTCATTTCCCAATTCATAGACAATTAGTCAATTTTCAATTCTTTCTTAACACAAAAGCTATAAAAAATATTTTTGTACATATATAGAATCTTTTCTTCTTTAATTATCCTATTGGGATACAGACCTGGCAATAGTATTGCTGGATCAAAAGGTATACACAATTTTAGAGTTATTTGAGCATAGTTCCAAATTGCTCTCCAGAATGATTAGATTAGATCACAACTCTACCAACAGTGCATTAATGTCTCAATTTTCTGCATGCCTTCCAATATTTAATATTGTCCTTCTTTGTCATATTGGTCAATCTAATAAAGTGTGAGAGATCATACCTCAGAGTTGCTTAATTTAAATCTGTTTTATAGCCCAATCTTTTGAAATCCTTAGTTTTCTCAAATTCTCATGAAATAAAAAAATATTTGATTCCAGGTCTCAGAAATATCAGACAAATGATCTTTTTATCTTTTTTCTTTTTAATATTCTTTTTATTTTTAAAAAATATTTTTTCTATGGTTACATGATTTGTATTCATTTTTTTATCTTCTCTCCCCACTCCCAAAGCTGAAAAACAAGTGATAAATCGTATGCTTTCTTGTACTTCTTCTCCAACTGTTCTTTCTCTCTATGTGCATAGCATTCTTTCTCATAAATCCCTCAGGATTGTCCTGGATCATTGAATTGCTGTTAGTAGCAAAGTCAATTACATTTGTTACAGGTACTGTGTACAAGGTTCTTCTGGTTCTGCTCATTTCACTCCACATCAGCTCAGGTAAGTCTTTCAAATTATAATAGAAATCAAGGAGTTCATCATTCCTTATAGCACAATAGTATTCCATCACCAACATATACCACGATTTGTTCAGCCATTCTGCAATCAAGGGACTACCCTTCATTTTCCAATTTTTTGCCACCACAAAAAGAGAAGCTATAAATGTTTTTGTAAAAACAGGTTGATATTATTTCTTCTCTTTTGGGTACAAGCCTAGTAGTGGTATTGCTGGATCAAAGGGTATGCATCTTTCAAATTCTTTTGGGCATAATTCCAAATTGCCTTTAAATATGTTTGAATCAATTCACAACTCAAATAGCAATGCATTCATGTCCTGATTTTGCCACATTCCCTCCAATATTCATTATTTTCTTTTTCTGTCATAGTGGCCAATCTGCTAGGTGTGAGGTGGTACCTCCGAATTGTTTTATTTGTATTTCTTTAATTAGGAGATATTTAGAACACTTTTTCATATGATTATTGAGAGTTAATGGGAATAACTTGATTTCTTGAAAGTTTGATTTAGTCCCTTATATATTTTAAAAATTAGGCCTTTGTCAGATAATTTTTTTTATAAATTCTTTTTCTCAATTTGTTGTTTCCCTTCTAATTTTGGTTACATTTGTTTTGTTTGTACAAAAAATTAATATAGTCAATATTATTCTTTTTATATCTCATAATGTTCTTTAACTCTTCCTTCATCTTAAATTCTTCCCTTCCCCATAGATCTGACATCTCTTTATATTTAAGTTGCATACCCATTTTAAAATTATCTTGGTATAGGGTATCAGATATTGATCTAAACTTAATTTTTGACATACTGTTTCTTTAATTTTTTATTTTTAAAAACATTTTTACATGTTTACATGATATGTTTTCTTTCCATCCTTCAATTTCTTTTTTCCTTTCTAATTACTACCACTAACATTTCTAGTACAACTTTAAATAATAGTGGTGATAATGGACACCCTTGCTTTACTCCTGATCGTCCTAAGAAGACTTCTAACTTTTTCCCATTACAAATGATACATGAGATGATATTAAATAAACACTATGTATTATTTTGAGAAAATGTGCTTTTATTCCTTTACTTTCTAATGTTTTCAATAGGAATGGGTGCTATATTTTTCACAGGCTTTTTCTGTATCTATTGAGAAAATCATGTGATTTCTGCTACTTTGATTATTGATATGGTCAATTATGTGGATAGTTTTCCTAATATTAAACCATCCTTGCATTCCTGACATAAATCCCACTTGGTCATAGTGAATATCTTTGTGATCATCTGCTGTAATCATTTTGCTAGTATTTTATTTAAAATTTTTGCATCTATGTTCATTAAGGAGATTTATCTGTAGTTTTCTTTCTCTGGTTTGTTCTTTTGAAGTTGGGGATCAGTACCATATTTTTGTCATTAAAAATAATTTGGTAAGACTCTTTATTTACTTATTTTGTCACATAGTTTGTATGATATTGGTATTAATTTTTTTTATATGTTTTATCAAATTCACTTGTAAATCTATCTGGCCCTGGTGATTTTTTTCTTAGGCAATCTCTCGATGGCTTGTTCAATTTTGTTTTCTAATGTGGGATTAAGTATTCTATTTCCTCTTTTGTTCATGTAGGCAATTTATATTTTTGTAAATATTCATCCAGTTCCCATAGATTATCATATCTATTACCATATAATTGAGCAAAATAGCTCCTAAAATTGCCTTAATTTCCTCTTCATTACAGGTGAAATCACCCTTTTCATTTTGGATACTGTTAATGTGATTCTCTTATTTCTTTTCTGTAATCAAATTAACCACTACTTTATATACTTTATGTGTTGGGTTTTTTTTTCAAAGAACCAGCTCCTAGCCTTATTTATTAGTTCAATAGTTCTTTTACTTTCAATTTCTTCAATTTCTCATTTGATTTTTAGAATTTTCAATTTAGTTTTTAACTGGGGATTTTTCATTTGTTCTTTTTCTAGTTTGTTTTTAGTTGCATTCCCAATTCATTGATCTTTTTCTCTATTTTGTTGATGTAGACATTCAAATATATAAATTTTACCTGAGAATGCTTAGGTTGTGTGTAAATGGAATTAGCTCACCCTCATTCATTTGTGTAGAGTGACTGTAGCCTCCAGAAATAATGTCACCTCACCCAACTTAGAATTAAGTGAGGAGGAGGGAGGTCTGTTACCCACATGTGATAGTAAGTAACAAATCAAAAACAAGGGACTGCCCTTTAAGCAGTCTAAAACAGTGTTGAGGCTGCCATTTGTCCACTTGAAATTGGAGATGGATGCAGGAAGTGATGAAAGATGCTATCTTTTAAATATGATGGTAACTTCCTGTGGAGGCAGTTGGAGCTTTGAAGTTGGTGTTGAAGGAGCTTTGGTGAGACCTCAGACTGCTTCCCTTTGAATTGTCACGTAGGTAAGTCAGGCTGACTATCTTTCTCTTCCCTTGGCATTTCTGGAGGCTTTAACCTCAAGAAGGGCTCTCATCTTAGAGGAAGCCTTGTGGCTAGAAGCTTTGTTAAATTCACCTCTGTGCCCCTCTGCTGGGGCCTCTAAATTCCTACCTGGTTCGGCCTCTGGTCCAGGCCAGAGTTTCTCTCTCTCTCTCAATTTCCCTGCCTTCAACCTTCCTAATTGTAAATAAACCACCATAAAATTCATCCTGACTTGGGTCTATTCTGAAAATGAGTTAATCGATTTCTGGTGACCATACCTTAATATCTAGTTTCCCCTTTTACAGCTGTATTCTATAGATTTTTATATGTTGTCCCCTCATTGTCATTCTCTTTAATGAAATCAGTAATTGTTTCTATGATTTTTTCTTTAACCCGCCAGTTTTTGAAGAATTAGGTTATTTATTTACCAATTAATTTTTAATTCACCTCTCCGCAAACCCTTATCAATTATAATTTTATAGCATTATGATCTAAAAAAGTTGTATTTAATATTTATGCTTTTCTGCATTTGTTTACAATGTTTTCATTCCCTAGTATATAGACAATCTTTTTATATGTACCATGTGCTCCTGAAAAGAAGGTATATTCCTTTTTTATCCCTATTCAATTTTCTCCAATTATCTATTAACTAATTTTTTCTAAAATCTCATTCACTTCCTTTACTTCTTTTTAATTTATTTTTGGTTAGATTTATCTAGTTTGGATAGGGGAAGGTTGAGGTCCTCATCTAACATAGTTTGACTATCTATTTCCTCCTTACCTTTCTTTAAAAAATCTGAATGCTATACCATTTGGTACATATATGTTGAATATTGTTATTTCTTCTTTATGTATATGGCCTTTTACAGAGTTGAGATTGAATTACCTTCATTATCTCTTTTAATCAAATCTAGTTTTATTTTAGTTTTATCTGAGATCATGATTCCTATTCTGATCTTCTTTGTCTCCTTTGAAGCCCAATAGATTCTGCTACAGGCTCTTACCTTTACCCTGTTTGTGTTTACCTGCCTCAAGTGTTTTCTTGTAAACAACATAGGGCAGGATTCTGGTTTTTAATTTATTTTGCTATCTTTTTTTAATTTATAGGTGAGTTTATCCCATTTATATTCACAGGTATGTTTACCTTCAGTGTATTCCCCTTCATTTTGACTTCCTCCTTTAATCCTGACATTTCTCCTTTCTCTCTTTCCCTATCCTTCAGTGTTTTGTTTTAGTCTCCCCTTTCCCCACTTCCCACCACCTTCCTTCTTCCCCTCAAAATATAGGGTCTTTTGATAACCCCCCAATTTCTCCCTCCATTATATTACTCCACTCCTACCACCCCATTTCTTATTCCCCTTCTATTTCTCTAGAGAGTAAGTTATAATTCTATACCACATTGAATCTGTCTTTTCTTTCCTCTGAACCAATTCTAATGAGAATAAAGTTTAAGTATTACTGTCACCAACTTCTTCCTCATTTCCATTGTATTAGTCTTCTCCCCTCCTCTGCTTCTTTACGTGATATAATTTATCCCATTTTACTTCTCTTTCCCATTTCTTTTAGTACTATCATCTTTTTTGCCCTTAGTTTTATTGTTTTTGACATATCATCATAAACAGCTTACTATCACACCCTCTATGTATACTTTTTCTAACTACTATGATAAAGACAACAATTTTTAAGAGTTACAGATATCATCTTTCCATAAATGAATATAAACCATTTGACCTTATTGAATCCCTTAATATTTTCTCTTTCTTTACCTTTTTATGCTTCTCTTGGATTTAATATTTGGGCCTAACATTTTCTGTTTAAGTCTAATCTTTTCTTCAGGAATGCTTTGAAATCTTCTATTTTATTAAATGACAATACTTTCCCCTGAAAGAATATATTCAGTTTTGCTAGGTAGGTGATTCTTGTTTTAAACCCAGTTCACTTGTCTTCTATCATATTCCAAGTCTTTTTGTCCTTTAGTGTAGAAGCTGTCAGAACCTGTGTAATCTTGACTGGAGTTCCCTGCTCTCTGAATTATTTCTTTCTAGATGGTTGTAGTATTTTATCCTTGGTCTGGGAGCTCTTGAACATGGCTATAACATTCTTGGAGTTGTGTTTTGGAGATTTAATGCAGGAGGTAATCTGTAGATTCTTACAATTTCTATTTATCCTGTTGTTCAAGAATATAAGCGCAATTCTCCTGAATAGTTTCCTTTAGAATGCTGTCTAGGCTTTTTTGGAGGGGGGTCATGATTTTCAGTTCATCCAATAATTCTTAAATTATCTCCCCCAGATCTATTTTCTACGGCAGTTATTTTTCCAGTGAGATATTTCACATTTTCTTCTATTTTTTTCTTTTGATTTTGTTTTATTGTTTCTTGATCTCTCATGAAGTGTTTAGCTTCTATTTCCCCAATTATAATTTTAAAGACTCAGTTTCTTCCATGACCTTTTGATCCTCCTTTTCTATTAGGCCCATTCTTCTTTACAATTCATTCTTTTCTTCATTTGACTTTTTTGACTCTTTTACCAGTAGGGCAATTCTGCTTATAAGACACTGCTTTCTTCCTTTTATTGATGTTTCTGTTTTCCCAGCTGCCCTCTTTTGCCTTTTAAAGTGTTGTTTTTAATTCCCAGGTTTCTTTAATCTGTGTTATTTGATTTTTAAATTCCTTTTCGAGCTCTTTCAGAGCTCAAGTACAATTCCAAGTTATTTTTTTTGAGGTTTTCTTGAAGTTCTTTGGATCCTGTCATCTTCTGTTCGTTCTGTTCTTTATCCCTGTAGAAGTTTTTGATTGTTACCTTCTTTTTCAGTCATTTACTTACTTTCTGTCTTTTTTCCCCTATTGACTGTAAGCTAGCCCCCCTGCTGGTTCATTGGATTAGGCCATTTGGGCCTAGTTGCTCTGCCCTGGAGCTAAATCTTTATTCCTCTCTCCTTGGCTGATATACTGCATTAGACTGGTAGAACTAATCTTCTTTGGGCCTAAATCTTCATTATAATTGTGGAGGATGAAGGTGCCCAGCCAGATATCTCCCTGATCCTCCCTGCCAGCTTTTCTGAGACCTCAAGTGGTAGGTCCTTTGAGTTTGTAGTTTATGCCTTTGGGATCCAAGAGTCAGTCTACATCTAATCACAGATCTCAGTGGGTTAGGTGGGGTAGGATGGTGTATCATCTAGCACAGTCTAATTTCCTGTTTTATCATGGAAATCCATTCTCTTTGCCTACCATTCAAGTTGGGTTCAACATTACAGCTCCATAATTCTGTCTTCTTTATGGGTTTTGATTCCTATTTTTTTGAAGTGCTTTTAAAAGATTGGTATGGAAGGATAGTCAGAGTGATTTTGGCTTTTCTTGCTCCTAAGCTGCCATCTTGAATCCACCCCCAATTTTATTTTTTAAAGAGTTCTTTATCTCAGTGAATCTCGTACCTCTTTTTCCATGAGTCCAATCCTGCTTTTCAAGAAATCCTTCTCTTCGTTGTATTTTCGTTTCTCTTTTACCAATTGGCCAATTCCATTTTTTTAAACCCTTAACTTCGGTGTATTGTCTCATAGGTGGAAGAGTGGTAAGGGTGAGCAATGGGGGTCAAGTGACTTGCCCATGGTCACACAGCTGGGAAGTGGCTGAGGCCGGATTTGAACCTAGGACCTCCTGTCTCTAGGCCTGACTTTCAATCCATTGAGCTACCTAGCTTCCCCCACCAATTCCATTTTAAGGTATTTTTTTCTTCAATATTTTTGGTGCCTCCTTTACCAGGCTACTTTTTCATGATTTTCATGTATCACTTTAACTTCTTAATCCAATTTTTCTTATATCTCTCTTATTTTACTTTAAAAATTCTTTTGAGCTGTGGATTTTAAAATGAATATACAATGTCTCCAAAGTATACTATTTATAGAGGTTTATTAATATTTAACTAGAGAGCTAGAGAATACATAGAACATTCCCCACCCACTTCACATGGAAGAGAGAGCTAGGGTAACAAAGACCAGTCACTGCTCAGTTAAAGTGGAAGAGAGAGCTAGGGGGCATTACCCAAATCTTATATACAATCATGCAGAAGATGCACATAAACAGAAAGGAAAAGGAATTGTGGGTAATATAGAAAGGATTCCTTGTCAATGAAGTTCCAGGGGTTCAAGATTTTTCCAACTATATATTCCCCCTGTGATCCTTTGGGAGACCAGTCTCCCCAGAAGACCATGGAAACATAATAAAATTAAAACTTATAATAATTCAGGGATAAAAGGGAAATAAAAGGGAGAAAGAACAAAATCAATGTTAGATGCATTGACAAAAAGCCAATTAGGGGAAGTCCCCTTTTTAGCATAAGAATGTCTATTCAAAATAAATGCATCCAACCCTCCCAAAGTTCAAATTCACCATATCTTGAAGTTCACTCTGGATTTTCTGATGCAGCAAGTGGTCCCTGCAGGCATCTTCATGGCACCTTCTGGATTCTGGGAGGTAATCTTCTGTTCTAAATTAGGGTCAAATTCAAATCAAAATTCACGGTAATAACATAGTTCCCCCTGAGGAGAATAATAACACATTCCCCCCTGAGGAAGATACAGGGATACACATAGGAATCACAGAGGGATACGTGGTCAAGTAATAAGGTATATGAATAAATTATAAAAAATATCAAAGAGTCTAAATAAATAATTAAAAGATAACTTCTGAGGGAAATAAGGAATATCAAAAATGTCAGAAGAAAATAGAAAAAAAATTCTAGGAAAAAGGGAAAAAATTCATTCTTTAGGCCACCTGGTCAGCTGATCGACTATTTTTATAATATCTAGCTTTTGGCATAGAGATAAAATCAATTTGTAAATGCTCAAACAGTGTTTAAGCAAGAGGAAATCTACCAAAGGCTTTTCCTCGAAAGATCTGTTGATTAAAGGCCTGGCAGATAGGACAAGCTATACATATTTTGGAGGCAACTGTAGTTACTCCACATGCTATCCATACTCTTTTAACAGAGTCTACAATTCCTTGGGTGCAGAAATAACTTTATGATTGGAGTGACAAATTTGATAATAGAAAGCTTTAGGGAGTGGGGGTTTGTCTTCAGATGATACCCATACTCCATTTATCTGTTTAGCTTTAAATTTTTGCTTCCATTTTCCCACTTCCTTGTCATTATAGGAAAGGGATAGATCCAAATCATCAATAATTATTAGTGGCATAATTGATTCAGGTCCTTCTAAGGTTACTAGTTTGGCTATAATGTCTGCTTAACTGTTTTCCCTGGAGACAGGGTCAGTGCCACCTGTGTGTGGAGAGCAGTGAACAACAGCTATAGCTTCAGGGAGCTGGAGGGCAGAAAGAAGTTCAGTAATAAGGTTTGCACTGACAATATATTTTCCAGATGATGTTAAGAATCCCCTCTGGATCTATAATATGCCAAAAGCATGACATGTGCCAAATGCATAATGGGGGTCTGTATAAATTCTGACCCTTTTATTCTTTGCAATGATACAGGAATGTTTCAAAGCTGTGAGTTCTACACCATGTGTACTTACATGTGAGGGTAAATTCACTATACAAATATACATTTATGTATATATATAAATACATATTTATATATGCATATATAGTTATATATTACTTTTGCGTCTAAGTTTATTCATCTGTAAATAAGAGAGTTGGACTAGGAGTCCTACAGATACTTCTATGTCTAACTCTGTAAATTTCTCTGAGTATATTAGATCTGGAGGAACAAAGTCACAATGGTAGAGAACATACATAGATCTACCTTATTTCTACTAAATTATCACGTAAAATCCAAGATAATCACTTGAAAAAATTCTGGAGTGCTAGAACCCACAAAAAGATACGCGACTAGCTAAAAAGACCAAGTGGACTGGGTTTGAAGGGGATTATGAAACAATAAGCTAGCACAGGTCCTGCCTCAGCAACAATCCTTTGGAGTAGCTGAATTGGCAGCAAATATTTCTCTAGCTTCAAGCAAAAGATAGTCAGAAGTTGGATCAGACAACTGGTTAGAAGGAGATTACAGGGGCCCCTATGTCAGCTTTGGGTATAAGACTCTGGATTTGTTTCCCATACAAAGATATAGATGGCAGTCCTTGGTCATAGTCTCTGGAAAAAAAAATAACAGTGCATACTAGCACTTGGGGTCACAGGGGAGAAGTGGACCCTGCTTACACTTAAATGGGGAAAAGTGTGCTGGTCATTACTTACTGACCAAAGCACAGATGAAGAGAGTAATAAATACATGTTTCCTTATATCATACAACCATGGAAGAATTGAAAGCAGGCACATCCCCAGAGCTAGTTCTGGAGGTAGTTTCACAAAGAACCTAAAGCTTGGAACAGTTTTCCCTTTACCACAGTTGCAGAATCCAACTTTAACAGTAAAAAAAAAATAAAAAGGCTGGAAAATGAGCAAACAACCAAAAATGAAATTCAAATTAGAAAATTATTTTGGTGAAAGGGAAGAGAGATAAAAAACTTTTTTGAAGATAACAAAGTCAATATTACTGAATCCAAAGCTTCCAAGAAAAATAATTTTTTCTAAAGCCCCCCAAAAAAATAATGGAAGAGCTCAAAAAGAAATCAAATGAGAGAGGTAAAAGAAAAATTGGAAAAATAAATGAGTAATACAGGAAAATCACAAAAAAAGAATTGACAATTTCAAAAAAGAGGCACAAAAAATAAAGAAGAAATTAACATCTTAAAAAACAGAATAGACCAACTGATAAAAGAGGTACAGAAATCCACTAGAGAAAAGTCTTTAAAAAACAGAATGGGCCAAATGGAAAAGAAGATGTACAAAAGTTCACTGAGGAAAAGAATTCTTTAAAAAGTAAAATTAGCCAAATGGAAAAAGTGGTATAAAAGCTCCCTCAAGAAAATACTGTCTTATAATGTTCAACTAGGCACATAGAAGATAATGACTCCATAATGAGACATCAAGAAACAATCAAACAAAATCGAAAGGATTAAAATATAAAAGAAATAGTGAAATATCTTATTGGAAAAACAATTGACTTGGAAAATGAATTTAGGAGAGAAAATCTGAGCATTCTTAGACTTCCTGAAAGCCATGATCCAAAAAAAAAAAAAAAAAAAAAAAAAGCTTGGCCATCATCTTTCAAGAAATTAGCAAGGAAAACTATTCCAATTCACCAAACAATACTTGAAAGAGAACCCAAAAGGATAACTGCGAGGAATAATATAGCCAATTCCTGAACCACAATGTAAAGGAGAAAATATTACCAAGAGCCAAAAAAATGATTCATATGTTGTGGAGTCACAATAAGGATAAAATAAGGTTTAGCATCTTCTATATTAAAGGATCAGAGGGTGTGGAATATGATGTTCTATAGTGCAAAGGAGCTAGGACTTCTATCAAGAATCACTTACTCAGAAAAACTGAGCATAATTCATCAGGAGGGGAAATGAGTATTCAATGGGATAGAGGATTTTCTTTTCTTTTTTTTTAAACCCTTACCTTCCATTTTAGCATCAATTATGTGTATTGGTTCTAAGGCAGAAGAGTGGTAAGGGCTAGGCAATGGGGGTCAAGTGACTTTTTAAATGTGGATCACATAGCTAGAAAGTGTCTGAGGGAAGATTTGAACCCAGGATCTCCTATCTCTGAGTCTGGCTCTCAATCTACTGAGCCACCTAGCTGCCCTCAAAATAGAGGATTTTCAAACATTCCTAATGGAAAAAAAACAGAGTCAAATGGAAAATATGACTCTAAAATACAAAATTCAAGAGAAACAAAAAAAAAGGCAAAGAAGAAACAGAAATAAAAAGATATTCAAAAAAGGTTAAACTGCTTATATAACTACATGGGAAGATCTTTTTTTGTAATTCCTAAGAGTTTTATCATTATCAGGGAAGTGAGCAGTAATTTACATAGACGGAGGGCAAAGGTATAAGTTGAATATGACATGATCATGTAAAAAAAAAAGTAAAGATTTCTGGGCTAAAATGGCTATAGAGTAGACTCAAGGGACTTTCTCTCCTCACCACTTACTGATATAAAGCACTTCAAAAGGACAAAAAACAAAATCAGAGGAGTGAACAGGCTCATCTGTTGGGCAGAGCCTTGAAGGTAGGCAGGGTTTGGGCATTTCCACACTGTAAGGGTGTAAAATTATTTCTTCCAAAGTGTGAGCTGATCACTCCTCTCCTACTCCACCTACTCCAGACCCAGAGTGAGCTAAGAGTCAGAGTGAACATGGGGCAAATGTTAGGTTCTCAGGGTGCTTGCTGAGGGCACCACAGACTTACCACAGAGAGAAGCAAGACTTGGGAGCCCAGGATGCTGAGGAATGTGGAGATTGGGCAGGGAAATAGGGAAGAGAGAAAGTCTGCACACAGCAGACTCAGCAGAGACTGAAAAATTGCCCCAGGCAAAAACCTCTCTGAAGCTTGATACACAGACAACCTGCCCTCCTCATTCAGACTTCTGACTAGTAAGGGAAGAAAGAACTAGTACAGAAATGGCTACCAACACCCAGGAATTGCAATATGCAACTACTAAATAGAACAAGAAAAGAACCATAACCCTTGATAATTTCTATGGAGAAAAATTCCAGACTACAGAGGAGACAGCAGAGGATGACAAACAAGCAAACACATCCAAACCTTCCCCCAAAAAATGGATATTGGTCACATGCTCTTGAGGAGCTCAGATTTGAGATGATGAACCAAATGAGAAAGAGAGAAGAAACTTTGCAAGAAATGGGGGAAATAGTTCAAAAAGAAAATAACATTTTTAAAGACAGAATTCCATGTGAATTGGAATGACCTCCAGGGATTGATGCAGAGTGAAAGGAGGAGAACCAGGAGAACATTATACACAGTGACTGATACACTGGCACAATCAAATGTAATGGACTTCTCTACTAGCACCAATGCAATGATCCAGGACAGTTCTGAGGGACTTATGAGAAAGAACGCTATGCACATGCAGAAAAAGAACTGTGAGAGTAGAAATACAGAAGAAAAACAACTGCTTGATCACATGGTTTAACACCTAAATGATCACCACAGTGCAAATATTAATAATATGGAAACAGGTCTTGATAAATGACATATGTAAAACCCAGTGGAATTGCTCTTTGGCTATGGGAGGAGATTGGGTGGAGGGGAGAGAAAGAACATAATTCATGTAACTATGGGAAAATAGTCTAAATTAAGTAATTAACTTATTAAACTTAAAACAATAAAATTAAATTAAAAATAAAATGAAAATAAAATATGAGAAAGAGAAATTCAGAGAAGTGGAAAGGGGAAAATACAGTGGGGTAAATTAGGATACATAAAAGAGACATAAAAAGACTTACAATGGAGGGGATGATAGGAGATTTGAGGAGGTACTCACTTGAAGCTTACTTTCAGGAATTGCCTCAACTAGTGAAGAACATCTACAATTAATTGGGTATAGAAATCTACTTTAACATATAAGAAAGTAGGAGAAGAAAGGATATGAGGAGGGGGTTTGGGATGATAGGAAGAGGACATATTGGGTGATATGGTGATCAGAAACTAAGTGGGGAAATAGGATGGAGATTAATACATAGAAAACCTAATGGAGGGGAAATTGCAATCTCTCATAAAAAACTCATTTCTCAACTACATAGAAAAATTAAATGGTTAAATAAGAATACAAGTCATTCACCAGTTGATAAATGTTCAAAGGATATAAATGGGAAATTCATATTGACAAAGTATTTAAAATTCTCTAGTCATGTAAAAATGCTTTAATCTACTATTAATTTGAAAAATGCAAATTAAAGCAAATCTGAGTATCACCCCACACCTACACTTGATAGTAAAGGAAAATGACAAAAATTGGAGAGAATATAGGAAGACTGAGACACTAATGCACTGTTTGGGCAATTGTGAATTGATTCAACTATGATGGAAAATAATTTGAACCTATGCCTAAAGGGTTCAAATTGTATGCGCTTTGACCCAGAAATAGCATTATTAGATTTGTATCCCAAAGACAAAAAATGGGGAATGAAATGTGTAGAAAAATATTTAAAACAGACTTTTTTGTGGAAGAAAAGAATTAGAAAGTAAGGTGATACCCATAAATTGAGGAATGGCTGAGTAAGTAATAGTAGCTGATTGCACTAGAATACTTTTGTATTTTATGGAATGAAGATAAGGAAGGGCTCAGAAAAACCTGGAAAGTCTTATACAAATAAAGCAGAGTGAACTAAAAAGAACCAGAAAACACTGTACATGTTTTAATATATATTATAATATATATGACATATATAATATAAATAATATTATATATACACATATAATGCATAATGTACAATTAAAAACTCTGAATAACTTAGTTATTCTCAGTAATACAATGGTCTAAAATAATCTCAAAGGACTCATGATAAAAAATATAATTTGTTTCCCAAGAAAGAACTGATGGAGTTGGAATCCATACCAAAGCAAACTTTTTTTACATTATTTTTAAATTTCTTTTTGTTCAAGTTTCTTTCTACCAAAAAATTAATATTAAAAATGTTTTATATGATTGCACATGTGAAATCTATATGAGATTGCTTACCATTTCATAGCAGAATGGAAGTAAGGAGAAAGATACAAAATTCTCTTAAAACTGTTGGAAACTGTTTTTATATGTATTTGGGGAAATTTAAATTAAATTAAAAACAATTATGGGAGATCTGAAAATGCAGAAGCTTTATGTCTTCAAAATTACCCTGAGAAACACTAATTTTTTAAAAAGCATTACTCTTGCCATAAGACTTTTTGATAGACCTAAGAAGGTCTATGTTGTATGATTTGGAGTCAGGGGACCAAGTTTGGAATGCTGACTGCTACTTACTATTTAAATTACCAAGAACAAATCACTTAACTTCTCTGGGCTTTCCTCATCAGAACAATGAAGCCTTGGGACTAGATAATCTTTAACATCTTCCCCAATCATAAATCTATGACCCAAAGGTTAAAAAAATAATGAGACTTTTGGGAAAATGTTGATATTATTAGTGTTTTTATTTTCACTAACTACTGAAGCTCTAGAAAGGAATGAAAATCCTTTAAAAAGTTAATGTTGCTGTTAGAGATATTTCTACTGGAAAACTTGAAAAAAGTTAATAATCCAATTATTTTTCTTTTCACTAACTATAATCCTGAAGTTAATGAAGTCTAATATCTTTAAAATCTGAATCTAGGAAACTATATAATGTTATTAAAATGACTATTTTTCAAGATCCCTTACCTCTTGGATAGTTGAATTAGAATATTGGCTTTGAAAATATTTTCCTATATATTCTTCCAGTTTCATCTCTATTCATTCTAATTCATGAGGTTTCATTCTGTGCCCACAGAAAGTTTCAAGCCTCAATAATTCAGCAGTCAAAACTTATTATTTAACCCATATTTTTTTCTCTAGTTATACAAGAGCTGTCATATTTGAGTACCAATTGGGATATGATCCAAAAATATTCTTTAATGAGTCTATTGATGGGGGGGGGGAGGAAGAATCCAGAGTTTTTGCTCAGTGTTATTTTTTGTTTTGTTTCTTCCAGTTTGACTTCTAAAAGATACAAAGAGCATGGGGTGGTGGTGGGAACTCAGAACATTTGTCAACAACAGCAACAATAAAGTTGTGGCCAAGAGAGCATCAAAATCTTCCAGGCCATATAGCTACTTTCCCATCTATATGAGAGTTAAGTTAAAAAGCTCAACAATCAGTAAGGGTATTTCATTGAGTTTGCTAGAAGGAAATAGAGAACTATTTCTAAGTTATATTCTGTGGTAGAGTACATCTTTACATTTCCTTTTTTCATCTAATTCTAGGAACCTCATAAGCCTTAAAAGATTCTGTTCAAGTGCCACCTCCTACAAGGGGCTTTTCTTGATTGCCATACCTATTAGAGCTTTCCAAACAGCTAAAACAAATTTTAAAAAACTGCATATATTTTTCATTTAATTATTTTTATTTGCAGAGTTTCTTGAAGACAGATTGTCTTGTTTTGCCTTTCTAATATAAACACCTGACATAACAGATACTTAATATATTTTTGTTTTATCTAACAACCACATAATTGAATAAAAGATATACAGAAAAATAAGACCTTATCATTTCTTAATTATAAAGAAAAAAATGATTTCTAGAGCAAAATGCCACCTTAAATGTTCTATAAGAAAATAATCCTCATGTAGATGAGTAACAATTACATTATTACTTGAGTGATATAAAAATAGAGGGGAGCTTCTTTGGTGACTCTCTAAATATTATCATGTAATATTTAAATAGATGAATACTTACCAAAGGTATTTGCAAATGGAAGGAAGTTAGATTGGAATCCACACTAGAGAGAACCAAACTAGAGACAGTGAGTTTCTCAAGATCCTCTTTTTTGTAAATAATACAGTGTTAAATGAACTCAAGCAACAAAACATTTTGGAGCTTTCTAAATGATAACTCAAAAATTTTTCCTTTAACAATGAATGGAGGAAAATCAGGAGAAAGAAAGAAATTATGGAATGAAGTGCTTAATTTATAGGGCTGATCTGCCAGAATATATACTATATATGCCCTCACATGAAATACTGTATGCATATACATTTGCATACATACAAATGGATGTACACACACAATATTTTGGACATATACCCTACATAAATAATGATACAGACTCAGAATTGAATAGCAATAAGACTATTGGAGGGATGCCTTTTCAGAATTGTAAAATTCTTTTTAAAAATCATAAACTTTTTTCTAATCTATTTTTTAAATCTTTCTAACCTATCTTTTTAACAATAATATGCATCCAGTGATAATATCAATCTGCAAGTCATTGGACATTTCAGTAATTAAAATTAAATTAACAAGAAAATAATCAGGCAATTGCGCTAATACTGGGACCACATAGAAAGGTAAAAATACTCCCAGTAACTTGGCATATGATTGCAAAGAAATACTACTGTGCCATAAGAAATGACAAACATTAATTTTGGGAAAAAAATGGAAAGATTTATGTGAAATTATGAAGAGTGAAACAAACATAATCAAGAGAACATTGTATTCTACAACAAAAATATTGTTTGAAGAATGACTTGTGTATATCTACTTTCAGAGAAAGAATAGTAAGACATATTTTTATATAAATGTATAATTTTGTCAAATGGTGCCTTCTCTAATGGGAGAGGGGGAAACATGTTTTTAAACATTTATATATAAAAGGGCTGTATAGTTTAAGTCATTCATTTTTTTTACAGAGGGAAGAACTGTGGTACTGACAAATAATCAGGTTTAAACAAAGTTGAATTTATAGACAATCAATACTACCCTGCTCTTTTGACTCTGTCAAATGTACAGCAAATATATATTTGCTGCCTAATTAGTTGTTTAAAGTTTGTGAGAACACTAATGAATTTAGGAAAAAGAAAAGGTATATTTTACAGTCATATACAGAGCTTAAACTTGATATTTTGAGGGGAACTATCCTGCTTCATCATCTTTCAATTGTTTTACTTAGGTTGTTGCCATGGAAAAGAGCCTATTATGCCCAGACTGCAAAAGAGAACAGCACTGGAACTCAAAAAAAAAAAAAAAAAAAAAAAAAAAGAGTTCAGTGGCAGCCTTAAATGCCATGGTTACTGTCAATCTGGGTGCCTGCCCTTTCTCCACTGACATTTCTGAAGCTAAGAACTAAAATGGAAATTATATGTCAATAACAGAATAGAGACAACAGCATCTCCCATTGTTTATGGTTGATTTTGTTTTTTTGTTTTGACGGAAAAACAAGAAATGACTTGTCTTTTTTTAAATGTAGCATGTTTATAATCCAATGTATGAAAAAACAAATACTAAAATCATATACCATGAATAAGTTAGATATGGTAACTACTTCTATTACTCTATAATTTTTATGATAGAATAATCATTGTCCAAAAAGTGACTTAAAAGGACAAGAATTCAAATGATTTTTTCTTCATTATCCTTTCTTATCTCCCTCTTCTCTCCCCTTCCCAAGGTGGTGAATAGTCTAATATAGATTATATCCATACTTTCACATAATACTTATTTACATATTGCTCATATCACACATACACTAGAAATCTCATGAAGACAATATAGTGGATGATGGCATGTCCCCTGATTTTTAGGGTGCTGATTTTTAGACTCCCTTTACTTTCCAATATGAGATTGATATAACAATGGTTTTGAGTCAGACATTTTTGCCTAAGCATTCTTCTATAGGCATTAATTAACACTAGCAGTAAATGATCTCACTATTAACTATGAGGCGCATGACTCAGCAGAACCACATACCCATATTTTAACTTTTTTCTTTCAAAAACTTTTTATCAGGAAATCCATTTCTAAAGTCTGATTATAGCCATAGGAAATGGATCATAATGTTTATTTTTGTTCCCATTCTACTGTAAGTTTTTCATGTTAATTTAAGTAAAATTAAGATGGAATGGTATTTATATTCAAGTAAGAAGCCCAAGGTATTAGGGTATCTGAACTGTTTCCTCATTTATAGAGATTCAAAGACTGAAACTGGCATGGCTAACATTGTAGGCTACAGATCATCCCTGTTGTAAATTAGTTTACCCCTTCAGATTTCTTCTCTAACTGAGCAAAATTTCTTATTAATTTTTTAAAATTTTAATTAATTTATTTTTTACCTAGTGACTGTTTACTTTCATCTTCCATCTCTCATTTGATGGGGAACAGTCATGTGAAATGTTTTATAACTATACCTGCAAAATATCTTTGTTCAATTTCTCATATAGTTTGGCTCTCTAGTATTTTTCTTGAACTATGCTTTTATATTATTAGTAACTTTTTGAGGAATTTCTCTTTAAATCTTTGGACCTCTGGGTTATAAAGGTATATGCTTCTAACCTGACAGATATATCCCTGGTAAACCACACAGTTATCTGAAAACAGAGAAATTGTTATCTGATGTGCTTTAAAATTAATCCTGTACTGCATATTTTCTTAATTATTCCTTTCTTTAATTTTTTCCCCAATAAACCTCATGCAAATGGAATTAGTCCTTGACTACTCATTTTACATGATGTTTTTTGGGCTTACTTGTCTAACAAGCAGTTTGTTATTGACAATGACTAACTGTAAGTGCTTATAATAGAATAAATTATTGTTCTACATAAAAATAAATTGTTTTCCAATATTGGCACAAATTTTATACCAAAGTGCATTCCCTGGAAATAAGTAAGCAGGAATATCTAATATCATAATTTTAATTAATAAGGACATGACACTTTTCTCTTTTGTAGTTTAGCAACTATTAAGAGAAAGGGAAGGTGTATCATTTGGTTTTAAAAACATCAAAGAGATCATTTAAGTTGAGTTTTGTTCTTTTTCAGTTTTGATCTTATGTTGCTAACTTTGTATTATCACACATTATCCTGTGGATGTAAATGTGATGTACTTATATAAGTAGGCGTCTCATGTCTTATACTAATTTATCATATAATCACAGTAAAATTACTTAATTTCTCTGATTCTCATTTTCTCTAAATATAAATAGAAACAATACTGGGATTATCTAAAACATAACCTTGTTGATGGGGAGAAAAGGACTTCATAAAGAAGACTTTTGAAGTCAGTTGGCACAGTGGATGGAATACTGGACTCAGAATCAGAAAGTTTTAAAGCTGAGATCCTCAGACCTTTACTAGCAGTGGGATATCAAAGTAGTCATTTAACCTCTCTCAACCTCAGCCTCCTCTGCTATAAAATGGTGATAATATTAGTTCTAAGAAGAAGACTATGAAGATTATAAAATGATATCCTATACATAATGTTTTATAAATTTGAAATCAATATATACATATAAGCTATTTTTATTATTATCATTAACTTTATGCTTCCTTTTGCTGTCATCAATTCCCCTTAATGTATATTATAAGTGTGTGATAATTTTCTTTGATTTAGAAGACTTGATTATCTCCTCTGACTATATGAGTGAATTCTCACCAATCTCATTAGTATAATCAAATAAGAAGGCTAATTATTGTGGCCTGCAGCTAATTGAGACTATAGTTTAATATTGAGGTGACCTTTACAGTAGGTTATAAAGAAGCTTACTTCTCTATGAGGAGGTAATCAGTATTATGGTGTGTTTACTTGAAATTAAGACTAAGTTTTTGTTTTTTCCAACTCAAGTAATTCATACCTGTGCAATCCTCTGTTTCTTGAAGACAAGTGACATTTTCAAATAATGTATATGTGCTAGCCAGTCAAAAAGTAGGGGCAATCCAGAAAATCCTAATAATAGATAGAAATAAATGCCTTTTGATCACGTGCACATCTCTTTGTTGAGACATGTTTTGGCCACATCAAGAAATGTTAATTGACACTATTAAGAAAACAGACACCAACAAATCAAATATTTTCCTAGATTTATTCTCCTCCGAGGAACTTAATTGTAAATTATCAATGAAAGAGAAAATCTAAGCTTAGAAAAAAAGAAATGTCACTTCATTGGTTGCTTCAAGTAGAAATGTCATATGAGGCTTACCTACCTGACTTTTTTCCACCCTCTGGAGATACATTTAGATATTGATCAATATTCATAAATTTTAATAGTGCAGCAGGTAGAAAGGTGACTTCAATTATTCTTTAGTGACTTTCCTCTTTAATGATAACACAGCAATTTCTGGTCGGGTTCAGGTGTGGTTACTAGATATCAAGAGAGCTATATGTTTTCTTCACTGGGAAAAGTCAATGTGGTAAAGTGATATAGTGCAAAAAGCTCTGCACTTTAATAAGAAAAAAAATTTTTCCCCTCTTCTGGCATATATTTGTTGTGTGATATGCCATCACTTCTGTGGGCCTTGATCTTATTGTCTTTGAAATGAGGTTGTACCAAATCTATATAACTATTTTTCCCTCTGACATTCAATGAATCTAGGTGCCTTTGTCATACTATGAATATTGAGAAGAGATTCTTGGGATGAGATGAGGTCCACAAATCACTGATAGGGGAGTTTCTTCACAGTGGATATACTGCAGAGCGCAATGAGAATTTAAGTTAATATTGATGACTCTCAAGTACAGCTTGTATCTTCTAAATAATTAAAGAAATAATATTATGCCCAGGACTGCTTCTGAGTTAAATGCACACATGTATTTCTAATTACTCTTCAATTATTATGGGAACATTATACAACCTGTATGTGATACATCTGTTTTAAGTACTACATCCTACTACTTCCCCACCTAGGCTAATGAGGATTCTGTTGAATCAGTACAGGAGAAAATACTTGATATTCTAGAAAATGGAAATATTCTTTTCCAAATCTCTGTCCTTGTGCACTGAGGCTGGTGTGCACTATTGCTCATTATGTTTCTTGCCTTAAGCAAAATTTTTACCTTATCACATGGCCTTCAGCTCTGTACATTTAGTCTCCAATCATGGAAGAATGCTTTAATCCTATTTTTGAGTTTTAAAGTGATACAGAAAATGATCAAATTCATTTCACATAAGAACAAGTTCTAAGAACAGTATGTTTAGCACTCAGAATCTAGGTCACACACAAAAGTGGCCCTAACAGAACAGCTGTCAAGTTATATGATCATTATTTCTTTGGACAAATTTCTTTTTTTACCAGTGAATGCCTCAACATTTACCTTTGGTTCTGCTTCTGTTTAATATTTTAATCTTTTATGATTATGATTATTCAAGCTAGTTTTAAGAATAAAATATTATGTATAAATCATAAGCCTACTTTTAATTTACAAGTCTCCTGAAATGTATTTCTTTTCTAATCATTTTATTAAGATGAGTTTTTATACATTTAAAATTTTCTTAGCTGTTCTCTTTTAAAATTTAAATATTATTGGTAACCTTCTAATTGGCAATACATGCTTGTGTCCCAAATTCCACTTTATCAAATTCAAACTCTTCTACAAGGAATTATACACCTGGAAAGGGAGAGAAAGAGCACCCCTTCTACTCACAACCTTGGGATAGCTCAGAACTATCTGTCCTAATACGCATTCCCATCCATCCCAACAGCAAGAGAAATGGTCTTTAAGTCAGTGAGTAAATGACATTATTTCACTGGAATGTCATATTTCCACAAAATCCTTATTTTTCCCTCCTGTGTTATTACTTCAAATAGAATTTATATTTTCTTTTATTTTTATACTTTTCCCCCAAAGAAGTGATATTAGCATATATTATCAAAATGTCTGGATTCATTGTTCTGAGTCCTGTCAACAAGATACTAATTAATTACTTTGTTAATTACTTTGTTTAGTGTGTTTAACATAGCAGTATATTATTTTCCATCTTCCCAAAACACAAAGGGTAAAGGTTATAGTAGCATTTGGCTGATGGAAAAATACAAAAACAGGTGGCAATTAACACAATATTGCATTCTCAATTTAAAACATTCAAAATCAGATAACAATTCATCAGCAGATGTTGTGTTATGTTAATTTCTCCAATGTTCATCATTAGAAAGAGTCCAAACTCACCCAAACAATGTACTAACATGCTGGGATATAGGAATGTGCACTGAACACTAATCACTTGCCTGCGGTACTTTCCCCCTTAAGACATCATCATAATGATGTATCTTCAAATGATAGACATTTTCATTTTGAGCAAGAATTCATAGTAGATTATCAGCCACTGGATGCATATTTCCTCCAGTCACCTCTTTTGCAAAAGCCTCTGGAAACCTTATAGTCTGTTTTATTTTGACTAGACATAAAAGAGATTTTGTTGATTTTATATTGCTATTTAATTCAATATATGCATTTTATTAAGTAGATTGAAAACCTAATACATTCATTCAAAGCATTACTGGGATCTAAGGAGACATAAGGGAGTTAAAAAATCAACAACTTAATCCCTATCTTCAAGGAGCTTTTAGTTGTCACAGGGATGACAACTACACATATGAAAAGTTAAGATTATGATTCCTGAATTGAGTAGAAATATGAAAAATTATCATTATAAGCAGTGTGTGATTTTGGGGAGAAGTAGTATAGTACAGTGGGTAAAAGGAAAACCTCAGAGTAAGGAAAATTTGGATTCCAGCCTGACCTCTGACTCAAGTTAAGTGAATGAATGATTATGGTATAACAAGTATATGACTAAGTCATAGGAGTGAGGCAGCATATAGCATAGTAGTTGATAAAAGGTTGGTAGTAATGGACAGAGAATGATCTCAGAATCAAGAAGACCTGGGTTCAAATTTTACCTGTGGCATAGGCAAATCTCGTAACTTCTCATTGCCCCCAGGCAACTCTATGAAACTAAAACTTGGAGAAAAATAGCCAATATTCCTTAGCAGAGAGAATTTCTTCCTTATACCAATGAAATTTTGGGTGCAAATTAAAAAAAAACAGTGGGGAAATGGGAGATATATTTTTTTTAAATTATAAATATAAAGGAATTTTATAACATATGAATCTTTATGGAATTAAAGAATGTTGGAAATAGAAGGGATGCAGAGATTTTAGGAGTCCCAAATTAAATAAGAAACAAAATCCTAGAGAGGATTGAGTTCACACATTTAGTAGGGAAGTCAAGATTCCAACGTATGTTTTCTGACTCAAAACCCTTTGATCTACTAAAATAAAGTAAAAAAAAAAGAAGTCATGATTCTCACTAAGGCCTGTTTTTTTTTAAATGCAATTATTTGTTTTCTTAAAGAGTACATGTGAGTTTGTGTGTATGTTTGGGGTGGAAACACTCACAGCTGCTATAGCTTGAGTCTGCCCATTTTTAGACCATTCTATGGAAATATTTCCAATAATGAAAAAAAAAAAGTCCAGTACTGTCGTACAATGGCAGATGTTGTGTCTGATGTCAGACCTTAAACACAGCTCCCTGTCAGAGGACACACATTCATTTACTCAAGACTAATACATTGCTTGATTTTGGGGGAAATCTATTGACAGAATATATTCTGATAACAACACAAGCTTGGATTTTTTTCTCGACCAGAATTTCCACAGAAATCAGTAGTATCTCCCTCCCTAGACAATTTCTAAATTATGAATTAAGACTTCTTATTAAAGGTTAAAAATACTGCGAAACAGTAAAGAATACAGTTAAACTTAAGTCATACCAAGAAGTATAAAATAAAAATAAATTCCATTTTCAAAGAAGAAAAATGAAAGTCCCACTGAGTTTATTAACATTTGTGTAACATGTAGAAATCTTAAACACATATCTAAGTAAAAAGATGACTAAGTAATTTAAAACTAGACATTTTATAACAATTTGTCATTCTATTTTCCTGACAAAGAATAGTAGTGATTCTCTGACATTTTATAATTTGATTGACTTTATTACGTTTTAAAAGAAGTGAAAAAGTAAAGGAAATATGAAGTCAAAAAAAGAGAGGGAAGTTGAAAGGAAAACAGAATAAGATAAAAATAAACAGAGTGACAGAAATATATACAGAGAAAAAAAAACAGAACAACATGAAGAAAACAATAGCTTCAGATCCTGAGAGAGGGGAATAAAGGAACTTGAAGACTTTGTTTCCATCCATGTGTATGTAGCACATATCTACATTCACTTTGACTGGTTATATTTTATTTTGACACCTAAAGTTATATTTTCTTCAGCTTCTTTGCCCTGCAAAGAATTTATTATTCTCCAAAAATTCTCCAAAAAGGATCATATTTTACTTTCCAAATGTATATGTAATTGGTGACTAATATGCATGCAGACCCTTTCAAGTTGCTAAGATGATGGTTTCACAAAGAATATTCTAGGCTAGGGAACTCCTTCCAGAATCTTGATGAGAAGTGAAGAAGTTTCTTGATGATACTGGAACATGTGTGAACATTCTGTAACTGGTTCTGATTCCCTACAACATGGTTGCTATATCCTCCATCCCTGTGCCACAACATCCTCTATATAACCAGAGTTGTCAGAATCTCCTAAAGGGCTTCAGTTAGCTCCAGCAATTTTTTTGCAGCACCTGAATTTGAGAAAACAAGGTGACTCATTTAATCATGGTATCTGATGAGACCATTTGATGCAATATAATGAGTCTCAGGTTGTTTTTCCCCCTATAGGGCCATATAGCCCCAAAGAAATAGGGCTTGCTTAGCCTTTTAATTCTTTTTTTAATGTTTAAGGTGAGAAACAAGGAATCTCTGTTCTTGGGTGTTTCAAATCCTGACATCATAAAACCGCAGTAATCTGGTATTCAGAATCCAGGTTTATAGCCAGGGCAGTACTGTTTCTCTGAGTAATGAGTAAGGAGTAAGGAACAATCTCTAGGACCTCCACTTTGTGTAGGGATTCATTTGACCTTTAGATATGAACTTCCTGGAACAAATGCAATGTAGGAACTAAGCTAAGTTTTCAACCTGACCACCGATTTCACTAACACCTCACCATCAGACTAAAGTGAAATATAGATGATTATGTTGCTAAGATTTTTGGGGGAGAGTTTGTATATTCTTGCTGTATCTTTAAACAAAATATCCCTTTGTAATAAAAGTGGGATATAGTTATGAGTCCCTTAAAATGGGGGAATATAGCTATTGATTACTCAAGCTGATGCAAAAGTGACATACCACCAACTCCTAAGGTTACTCCAATATCCAGAGGGATATACACATATATATCACCTTCCTTATCTACCATATTGCCTTAATTTCCCTACTACCTGGCCTATTCCCTTGATTACCTCCAGCCTTGGGTCCCTTGCCTTGCCTTATTCCCTATTCCTACCAGCTATTACCCCTAGCTTTCAGTTTCATATTACATCCTGCAGATCCCTGTATTACATCCTAAAAATCCACTTATTACATCTGGCGAGCACAGAAAAAAAAAACCCTACAATCTTCTGATCCAAAAAGAAAATGAATCTGACAAAAATGACATTTGTTTTAGGCAGTCTTTCCTTATTGGCTTGGTCACTTATGCAGGGTGTATACAATTTTTGGCTAGTAAAGGTCCCAAATCTAGTACGACAAATGATAGAAATATATGATTACTATAAATGGTTTAACTTCGCCAAGGACGGTCCCAAGCCAGGCTGAAAAAGGAGGAGGGTTGGGCGCGAGGCTAGCAACCTCACCCCGTAAAAATCACACCTGCTACAGAAACTGCAACCTCATTAAACCAACAAAACCAACGATCGCCTAGTCTGGAAGATTGCTCTCCAACAGAGTCCATGACGTGTGCTGGCAAAAGCCAACAAACTCCAGGACTTTGTTGACGGGTGCCTGTGTTGCATCTTGGACATCGGATGGCCTGAGGGGATCTCCAGTGCCAGACTCTGGGGGGGGGGGGACAGTTAGGTGTCCCATCAGTCAGGATGCTATGAAAATTGGAGGACAGCGTTGCTGGACAGGCACTGAGCTGGGGCCCACCAGGGAGGAGGAGGGTCGGGGGGCCAAAGAAGACCTGGCAGAGATATGCCGAGAACGAGACAGGGACCGTCGGAGTGACATGGGCCCAGTTGGGGGAAGTTGCCCAGAACAGAGTCCATTGGCGTGAGATGGTTGAGGCCCTATGCTCCTCTGTGAGTCAATAGGAATAATAATAATAATAATAATAATAATAATAATAATAATAATAATAAATGGTTTGCCTTTACACTAGCCAAGTGCATATGCTTTATCCCCACGGCTGTGGCAATTATCCTATTTCTCTGGCACTTCATTACAATCTCTAAAATGGTTCTGACTCACCTATACAATTGCTTCAAGGCATCTCCTCCAAAACCTGCTACTGAATCCATGGAACTAATAGAAAATATCAAACTACTTACTGTTCCAAGTGTTGAATTTCGAGAGGGCAAAGAACCAGACAAGCATACGATCCTCCAACTGGAGATAGTGGAATCCAAATTTTTAGGACAAAATAACACCAAGAAAGATCAACCTATCCAAAATGCTGTAGTCTCTGTATTGCTGATTGTGGACAGGACTATTGTTCAACCAGGAGAGGGGGTAGTGCACGTAAAGACATATAAGGCATTCACTCAGCGATATGGAAGTTCTGAAAAGGTGATTCTCCAAGTTCTGTGAAAAACCTTTCAAGAGCCTGAAGGAATTAAAAAGGGTGTTCATTTGTTTAACCCTAGTTTTGATGATGTAGAATTTCTTTTGGGGGAATTTTACTCTCCCTTGGAAAAGGAAAAATTCCTCAATGAAACTAGGATGAATCCCAATTTGGAATCATGGCCACAGGTTCATCAGGACCTAGATTTTACACAACACGCTAATATGAGATATTTATTGAGATGCAGAGCAGATTTAATAGAAGCAATGAGATTACATGCCAGGGGGCAGCTGGGTAGCTCAGTGGAGTGAGAGTCAGGCCTAGAGACAGGAGGTCCTAGGTTCAAACCCGGCCTCAGCCACTTCCCAGCTGTGTGACCCTGGGCAAGTCACTTGACCCCCATTGCCCACCCTTACCACTCTTCCACCTATGAGAAAATACACCAAAGTACAAGGGTTTAAAAAAAAGAGATTACTTACCAAAAGAACAAATACCTGGCAAAAATTCGAAAAACTGAAGCAAGGGGAAGAACACCCGAGTAGTTTTTTGGATAGGGTCATTGAAGCTGCAGAAATGATTCTTGGACTTAGAGACACACATGCCCAGGATACAATTGACCACATAAGGAGACAGTTTGTAAAGGGAACCTCATTCCCGATACAAAACTATTTTAGACAAAGTTGTCCACAGTAGGAATCATTACCACTGGAGGATGTTAGGCAACATGCAGAATTCAAGACAGAAAGAGGCAAGACTGGCTAGGCAAATAGATACTGATAAAGATGAAGTCATAGCAGATTTGAAACGCCAATTGAAACAGGCAAAATGGGAGAAGGAAATAGAGGAAGTGAAAAATTTTGCTCTCCAAACAAGTAGAAATAAAAATCAGTTTAGGCAACCTGCTAGCAACACCCAAAGATCAAAATTGTCCCCACGTTGTTATCTATGTGGACAGATTGGGCACGCCCTTCGTGTTTGTAGATTTAGGCAACAAATAGATTTTTCTAGAAACAATAATCAAAGAGACAGAGACAACAGAAAGACCTTTTATAATTCCCAATGGGCTAAGAACAATAATGAATCCAAAAGAAATTATGAGAATAAACATGAGGGTGCATGCCGTAATCATGCATGTAAAAAATACAGTCAAACACCTTCATTAGATGACATGGAAAGATATGTGCAAATGGGAATGAAACCTAAGAAATCATTATGAATCGAGATTCCTGATTTAAAACCTTCTAATCAATGTAATTTGCGTGTGGCAGAGTCTAATATAAGTGAGGAAAGCAAAATGAGAAATCTGGGCAAAATACAGCAAGTGTCTAAAGCAATCTACACAGAAAATACACATAGATCTGCGGTAGATAATGAGCAACAGAAAGAGATAATGCAAATGTCCAGAGAAATCTATGGCATTAATAAGGATGATTATATAAGGGATCAGCTTTCCCATTTCATATCACATACATTGGGTGAGAAGCATAAAGATCAAACACGCCATTGCAACAACTCACATCAATTAGTTTTGCAATCGTGTTCAGAATCATCAAGAACTCAAATTCCTCTCTTTATTCCAAGTATAAAACAAAGGGGCAACTTGGATAAAGAACACTATGGTGAGGATTTACAAAGTTTCAAGAAAGGAACACTTTCAGTAACCTCGGGGGAATTAGATGCCAAAATTCTTTCCCATTCAATTGCTTTAGACTCAGTGTCACAGTTAGAGGTTAAAGAGCAAAACAGTCTAGACGTTGGCAAAGACTTGATTTCAAAGATGCAACCCACTGAATTGCAGGATGATAGCAGCTGTTTAGAAAAATCCAAATCCACCTTTCTCAACCCCTTAGCTACAGAATTTCATCCAAGACTTTGGGGAAGAGAAAGGGAAGAGTTGTTTTCTCCTGTAACCAGTGTGACTAATCATAACATCAATGAAACTGTTGCTGTGATTGATAACAAAAATCATCTGATGTCAGTCACAAAAACAGGAGGGCAAAATAGGGAACATCAATCAGCTTTTGAATCAGTAGTTGTACCTGAAGTATTGAAGGGAACACAATCTAACTACCATACATTCCCGGATACTGCTGAGGGGAAGATTTCTGATTTGAGCCTTGACAATTCTTTAAATAGCAGAGTGGAAGGTAAATCAAATCAAACCTCCATTTCTGAAGCCCTTGGTGAAAGCCAACATGAAATATGCACAAATGACAATGACTTACCTGCTCTCAATGAGAGAATACTCTTTAAGCCTGCTTTCTCTATTCCTGATTCTAAACTGAACTTGCCTAATGGTACTATAGGAAGTTTCAGTTTAGATACCAAAGACCATACGCAACACAGAATCAATGATAAGTGTACACAAAATACTGAGGATTCTTTATTAACCCTAGTGCCAGTGAAGTCCAATGACAGTGGAGAACCATTAGTTACCCTAGAAATCGGGGGTGTACACTATGAAGGACTACTGGACACTGGTGCAACTTGTTCCATACTATGAAAACCACCTGAAGGATGTCAATTTCAAGGCAGTTTAAGAGTAAGAGGAGCTTCTGGGGAAGCACAACAAGTCCCGAAGCTAAAAGTTAAAATGTTAAAATTTGGACCTCTAACTCTTGAACACACCTTCCTATTGATGCCATCATGCCCTTCAAACCTCATGGGAAGAGATCTCCTATGCAAATTGGCTGCCACCATCCAATGTCAACTGGATGGACAAATTTATCTCCACCTACCCAAGAGATCTCTAAAACAGCATCCCATTTTATTTTTAGACCCATGTAGTGAGGAACCATCATACCAATCAACTGATAACATCTATAAGGTTCCTGACGATATTCCTGATTATGTGTGGGCTAAAAATTCAAATGAGGTGGGCAGGATATTATCAACAGAACCAGTAAAAATAAAGGTAAAAGAAGGTTTACCTCCAAGAATTCCTCAGTTCAGACTTAGCCCAGAGGTGATAGAGGGAGTGAAACCCATCATAGAGAGTTTATTAAAGCAGGGTATATTAAAATATGGCTTTTCACAATACAATACACCAATCATGCCAGTAAAGAAAGCAAAATTATCTCCTGATGGGAAGACTCAATGGCATTTAGTACAAGACCTCAGAGCAATAAATGACCATGTGCAAAAGACCTATGCCATGGTACCAAGTCCATCACAAATCATTGCAGCCATTCCACCTGAAGCTGCTTGGTTTACTGTTCTGGACTTCAGCTCTGCGGACTTCTCTGTTCCCCTGCACAGAGACAGCCAGAAGCTGTTCACTTTCTCATGGGAAGGCAAATCCATCTATTGGACGTATTTGCCCCAAGGTTTCACGGGTTCAGCTTTGGTCTTCTGTCAAATCCTGCAGAGAGACCTTGCGTAGATAACATTCCAAAACAGCAAAATGGTACATTATATTGATGACATCCTGCTAATGTCACCATCTGCTGAAGTCTGTTACACTGATAGCGTACACTTAATCAAAGAGCTAGACAAAAGGGGCCATAAAATTTCCAAATCAAAACTTCAATTAGTGAAGGAAAAAGTAAATTATTTAAGATTCATCCTAGAGAAAGGCTCCAGAAGAATTTCCCAAAAAAGAACACAAGATATACAAAATTTCAGTTTGCCTAAGACCAAAAAGCAACTCAGGGCAACCATAGGAATAATGAGCTTCTGTAGAAACTGGATTCCAGGTTATGCTCTCATTGCAAGACCTCTGATAGAGTTAACCAGGAAGGAAGTTCCAGAATCATTAAAGCTGAATAAAGATCATATCCATGCTTTAGAGAAATTAAAATCACTTACTCTATCAGCTCCAACCCTAGGTATCCCTAATCATGAGAAACCATTCCTACTTTATGTGCACGAAGATAAAGGGATAGCCTCTAGTGTTCTCACACAAACATTTGGGAATAGACTTAGACCAGTTGCTTTCTACAGCTCTAAATTAGATTCTGTTATTTGTGGTATGCCTAGTTGTCTAAAAGCCATAGATACTGTAGCCATGGTGATTAGAAAGTCTTCATCCTTGGTATTAGGGAGTGAACTGAAAGTATTTTCCCCACACCAAGTGGAATCTACTTTGAGAATCACCACCTTGCAAGCATTCACCTTTCAAAGACTATCACAATGCCAAGCAATCTTGTAGGCTAATGAAAATATAACTTTTCAATGGTGCAGAAACTTAAATCCTGAGACTCTGATTCCAGATTTACCTCTGAAAGGAGAAAGCCTACACATCTGTGAAGATGCACTTAACATCATGCATAAAACAAGACCTGATTTAGATGATAAGCCCATGAAAGACCCTGATATAACCTTATTCACAGATGGATCATCATATATAGTAGACAATCAGAGATATACCGGAGTAGCCGTAGTGACAGCCTCCAAGACCCTTTGGTACTCATCATTACCATCTACCATGGGTGCTCAAGGAGCAGAATTAGTCGTTTTGATACATGCTCTGAAACTTGCAGAAAATCTCAAAGCAAACATTTTTACCAATTCCCATTAAGCTTTTTCAGTCGTGTATCATTCTGCTGAGATCTGGAAAAATCGAAGCTTCATTACATCCAATGGCAAACAAATAGCATATGGCAATTTAATCAATCAGTTGTTGGATGCAATCCAATGACCAGACCAAGTGTCAGTCATTCATTGCAAAGCTCATACCAAAATCCAAGGGCCAGTGGAATTAGGGAATAAATGTGCAGATGTCACAACCAAATATGCAACAAAGTATGGACCACTTACAATTCTGAACTTATCTTTGGTGGAGGAGGATGATCTCAAAAACGCGTACTCCCCAAAGGAAGTGAAGGATTGGAAGAAACATCACGGTGCATACCTTGTTACGGAGTTTGGCTGGGAGCAAATGGAAAACCTTTGTTACCTAAATCCCTATATTTCACATTTTGCAATGCACTATACCAGAAAGGGCATTATGGAAATCTGGACATGGCAGATTCTATAAATAGGTATTGGAATGCAAGGGGCATATATGAAGTTGCTATGAGAGTTTCACAGAGGTGCAAAATTTGTATGCATTATAACCAGACAATCACAAAAGTTCAGTCTGGGAGGAAAACCTTTAGTTTATACACCATTTGAATGCTTACAAATTGATTACATCACAATGCCAAGGAGTCAGCTTTTGTATGATCAGTGGTACCCCTGACTTGTAAATCTCTGCTGGGCTGAAAGCACCAGGTGGTTTGACACATGAGAAGAACCTAATGATATCTAAAACCTCTTTGACTAGAGAAATATTAACTTCAAACTGGGGTATATATTCAATCCTTTAAGCATTGGTTGATGATGATGTGTTGAAATCCCTATGAAAATGTTCACTACACATCTCCAGGATCATGTCCTTATCACTGATTGGTGTGACTCCATTAATGCTAAGTAGTTGAAATGAACCATAGGGTTTGGGGTCCATAAATAGCCTTCAGAACATCATAGAAGTGATTTGAGTTGTCACTCTCAATGTAAAACTAAATTTCATCTACCCTCCTACTTAGTACTCTCCCCAGATTTCGTCTGCATCTTTTCTTTTGGTGGAGTTAAATGCTGCCTTCTTAAAGATAAATAAACTCTCCTGTTAGTAACTCATTTGGAGTTCTCATTTTTTCATTTAGCATCTTCTGAATTTCCCCATCACTTTCATCCAACCAATCCAAAAGTTTGTAAGTATTCTGACCCAGATGAATAAATGTGATGCCGTTCACCAAATCTATGAAAGCTGCCCAATTCTTTTCTGCTTCACTTTGGTCAACTGTGTGTTGATTCAGCATTTCTTCCAAGTCAGCAACAAAATGTTTCCACATGGAGAAACATTCTAATCTGTTGACATTTCAGTCTTCCAGGGTAGTCTTGCCTTAAGGGTATTTTCATTGAATACTAATGTTTGGCTTAGAGAGGACAAGTTTATGATCAGTCAAGCATTTTTTGCTACACATCACCTTCTTCACTCATCTCTTTTCCTTAAAATGACATAATCTTTTAAATGTCAATGTGTGATGTGAGGGTACATCCATAAAGTTTTATTGTATTTAGGCAAATGGAAGATAGGGTTGGTGATGAGGTCATGAAATATTCTGTAATAAGTAACCATTACTGTTGCTGCTTCTGTCTCCAAGGACTTCCTGTCATGTTTGATAATTTGTGCCTACTCTGGTAATAAAGTCATTTAGAATTACAAACTTGTTCTCTTTGGACACCCCTATTTATGAGAGTTTCCAGGTCTTCATAATATTTTTTCTTTGACATCATCAGGGTTTATCATGGTGGGAACATGCACACCGGTGATGATGGCATAGCCTTTTCCTATAAGTGGCAATTGCATTGTTATGAGCCTATCATTCACCCCTTTCAGGAGACATAGAAAACTATTGTCTAGATTAGATTTAATTGAATAATCAATGCCTACTTCTGTTCATCCCTCATTGTGGTGGCCAGTCCAGAAAAAAATGAATCTCCAGCTCTGACTTTGGTAAGCAGGACTTTATTTGCCAGTCTTGTTACTCATGGTTACTATTTGGATATCTGTTGAGTTCTCCCACAACAAGAATTGCTTATCTTTCAGGCCAACTGGATTTTGTGTTGTTCATAATTGTGTGCACATTCTACATACCAGTGTTAAGTAAAATTGTCTTTATAAAAGTTTTTTGTGCATTTGTGTTTGTTTTGGCTATAGGACAGGATCACTACCTGGCACAGTAAGCATACCAGGGTTATGTTGGATGAAGCAGATAATGTTTAGGGCACCTTTTCTAGCCCTTTCATCATAGCAGGAGGTGAGTAGTGCAATGTTTCTAAAAGGCTGCTCAGACTTCTAAGGACTGTTGAACTCCACTTTACTTTGGTCCACTGAGAAGATGATCCTTTCTCTGGGCCACCTGCATGCAGGAGTATGATACTTCCCACTGTATCTACACCTGCTGCTTCATTACTTGTCCATTGTCTCAAATTTTTGAGGTAAAATAACAAAGTAATTAGTAAAATAGTAAAATGGTTTGGATGATGCCCTTGACTCATGTATAAATT
Source organism: Gracilinanus agilis (assembly GCF_016433145.1). NCBI lineage: Eukaryota > Metazoa > Chordata > Mammalia > Didelphimorphia > Didelphidae > Gracilinanus > Gracilinanus agilis. The sequence continues at coordinate 377,425,423 of NC_058131.1, read as the reverse complement.
GGATTTTAGTGAGCAGAGTTTCAAAAAGTTGTAGACTTCATTCTTTTCCAGAGTCATCAAAATCCAATGGCAAAGCAAAAGTCAAGATGCTTGGCAATGGCTCAGGTTAAAGTGGCCAGACATTCTTCAAAGTCTGACCAAGTTTTATGTGTCCCACAGTACCTACTTTCTCTGCTTTCATGGCTGTTAGAACAAATTGTTCTCATCAGACTATTCTGCTGGAGGGAATTCTACCTCTGCTTAGAATAGATGCCACTCTAACTCGCCAATGAACTTGAGGCCTGTCAGTTACTTCAGTCTGTTTAGCCTGCCTGCTAAGATGGTTTCACCAGGCTACGGCCACTCTGAGTACTACAACTTCTTGAAACCACAGATAAGAGTTAGATGGCAAGTAGAGAACAAAGGAGGAAAGCATCACTGAAAGAATGCTTGACAAGCCCCAAAACTAGAGGTATTAGTCTTTCCTGAATACTATATACACCCCTATAAACATTTATTAAGTACCTATTATCTGTCAGGTGGTCAATCTGCAATGCACTACGGAAACAAGTTTTTTTTTAAAAAGGCAGTGCAAGAATTCCTGGAATTCTGGGAATATGGCAGCATAGAAGCAGCAAGGCTACAGACCTCTGTAAAGCCCTTTACCATCAATCAAGGACAAAGGGCTTCGAGGGAACAGAAAACCAAATCTGACAATAGAACAGAGCTTGGGGATCCTCCAGCTGAACCCAACTTAAAAGGTATGCAGAAAAAAAGAGAAAAAAAAGCCTGCATTCTTAGGACTGTCCAGTGGGAGGGCAAAGAAAGAGAAAGATCCCAGATCCCCTCTTCCACCTAATGTGCTGAGTCTCCAGTGGATCCTGGAATCACTGGATGCACTAGGGCAATAGTCCAAGGCAGTGCCTCTCTGGCATAGCTGTGCCAAACTCAAGGCTCTAATCCTGGACAGCAGGGAGGCTGCTGGGGGAGAAACCCAGAGAGGCTGAACATAAGATCCATCTTGCCCTACCCTCCCCCCCAACCTTTCTCTAGAGGTTTTGACCTCAGGGCACTTTGAGCTGTGCAGATTAACTCCAGCTGGCTTAATCCTATCAATACAGCAGACAAGAAGTCTTCAGAGGACAGGGAAGCTCCAACACCCTCCACCACAGACTACAGTGAAAGTAGCAGAATTCACTTCTTTAGCTTTTACCACCAGCTCAGCTGGGGAAAATCTGGCCTCAGGTCCCACTAACCTAGTTAATCAACAAAACAGAGAAGAAGCCCTCCTTCTTCTGAATAGCGCAAACCCACAGATAAAAAAAATGATCAGAGGACCAAGATTACATGTTGGAAGCCACTCAGAGAAATAAGGTCTGTTAATATAATCTATAGACCCCATCAGGACCAACATAGTTTGCAGAGTCTCTACGCTGGTTTCTGTGAATTGAAAATCAGGTCACAGAATGAATGGCCTAGCCAAAACCTTTGACCCCTCTCTGTGGCTCCTTTTATTATTGAAAACATATCAATCTAAATTCTCTAGGTAGGCTTTAAGTTTAATAGAAAGCATTTAAAGTATTCTACAGTTAAATAGCATTCGAAGAGTTAGCAACTTTTCCTAAGAGAAAAGAGCAGAAATCAGTAGAAACTGGCCTGGACCTGTAATTCTTCCTAGACAGCCAAGGTCAAAGTAGGCAGTCAGACACCCTTCATATTCAGCTAAGTACTTTCTACCCCATATCCCACAAAATCTCAAAGGCTCGTTCTTTAATGTATTTTTCAAAATATGGAAGCTTTTTTACTAAAATAACTTTTAGATAAAGTAAGGCTCATTTTTAACCTTGGGACTTTTTCTGCTCCAGGCATGATCTTCAAACTTCATGAGAAAATTCTTTGTAAAACCATATACTAATTATGTTATAATTTCTGTTACCTTGGCATGTCTATGCAGCTGTGAAACTTCTTTGTCCTTTGTGTGAAAAGGTTTTTTTTTATTAATACTGTACAAAATAAACCTCAAACTCATTGCCGGTCAGAAGAAACAGCCATGAGCTGACAGACAGATGGTCCGAACGTCATTCTTTCTCACCTAAACTGTCCCCCTTATCAGATTCCTGGAGCTATTGGATACCTTTTAACAATTACAGCCAATTACAGGGGAGAAAGAAAGAAAAAATATGAATAAACAACAGAAAAAGAAAAAAGAAACCACAATCAATAGCTTCTTTCCAGAAACTGAACAAAAAGCAAAAGGATCAGAATAAGATAAAGGAACACAAAGAAAAAACATAGAAACTTCATTGAAATGGACACAGGCTTTGGAAGAACTTAAAATGCAACTAACTCAAGAACTCAAAATTCAAATAACTCAAGAACTCAGAAAACAATCAACAGAAACTGAAGATAATTGGGAAAAGGAAATACATGATCGAAAACAAGAAAATAATGCCTTAAAAGCCCAAATTGACCAGCTGAAAAATGAAGCAAAGAAGGTGAAAGATGATCTACAAAGAAAATCAGATCAGAAGGAGAAGGATGACCAAAAATCCAGGGATGAAATTCAGTCTTTAAAAATTATAATTCAACAACTAGAAGCAAATGACTTCACAAGGTAGCAAGAATATATAAAACAAAGTTTAAAAAATGAAAAATTTGAGGAAAATATGAAACACCTCATTGACACAAAAACAGATCTCGAAGAGACAATTTAAGAATTATTGGTCTACCACAGTGGTCCCCAAACTTTTTTGGCCTACTGCACCCTTTCCAGAAAAAAATATTACTTAGCCCCATGGAAATTATTTTTTTTATTTTAATAGCAATTAATAGGAAAGATAAATGCACCTGTGGCCATCACTGCCCCCCTGGATCATTGCAGCACCCACCAGGTGATGGTAGCACCCACTTTGGAAATCACTAATCTACTGAAATATCACGACAAAAGAAAAAGCCTGTACATCATCCTACAGGAAATTTTACAAGAAAACTGTCCTGACATTCTCAAACAAGGGGGAAAAGTGGAAATTGAAAGAATCCAGAGATCACCTCCTACATTTAATCTACAACTGACAACTTCCAGGAATATTATAGACAAATTCAAAAAACACCAGACTAAGAAAAAAAAATTACAAGCTGCTAAGAAGAAGTCATTCAGATACCAAGGAACCACAGTTAGGATAACAGAGGATCTGGCTGCCACTACATTGAAGGACTGGAAGGGATGGAATATAATATTCTGGAAAGCAAGAGAGATGGGTCTACAACCAAGAATTAATATCCAGAAAAAATGACTATATTCTTGCAGAGGAAAGTATGGTCATTCAACAAAATTGAAGACTTTCAAGCATTCATAAAGAAAAAACCGAACTTAAACAGAGAGTTTGCTGCTCAAACACACAACTCAAAAGAATAACCATAAGGTAATTAAGAGAGGGGGGGAACCAAAACTAAAACAAACAAAAAAAAACCTTTTTTTTAAGGGACCCAACAAGTTCAATTGACTTATATCCCTATAAGAAAAGAAGATATTGGTAACTCTTAAAAATTGTTATTATCAACAGGGTAGCTAGAAGAAGTATATTTAGAGGGAACAGGGACAAATTGTATAGGATGAAATGTCAAGACATATGTATATGTAGGAGACAAAATCCTTCCCCTATCAGATCTAGATAAATCAAACCAAAAAATAGATAAGAAAGAGATAAGAGAGGTGAATGAATTCCTAGAAATATTAGAGTTAATATATATGGAGAAAAATAAATAGGGACAAAAAGGAATGCACCTTCTTTTCAGTAGCACATGGAATATTCACAAAGATTGACCATGTAGTAAGGCAGAGAAAAATGGCAAACAAATGCAAAAAAGCAGAAATAATAAATGCAATCTTATCAGATCACAATTCAATAAAAATAGTAATTAGCAAGGATACATGAAGAGGCAAACAAAAACTAACTGGAAATTAAATAATATGATTCTCAAAATAAGTTAAAGAACAAATCAAAGAAACAATTAAAAATATCATTGAAGACAATAACAATGATGAGACTTCTTACCAAAATCTATGGGATGCATTCAAAGTAGTTCTAAGGGGACAATTTATATCATTGAGTGCATATATTAACAAACTAGGGAGGGCAGAGGTTAATGAATTGGGCATACAACTTAAAAAACTAGAAAATTAAAAATCCCCAGATGAAAACTAAATTAGAAATACTACAAATCAAAGCAGAAATTAATGAAATCAAAAGTAAAAGAACTATTGAATTAATAAATAAGACTAGAAGTTGGTACTTTGAAAAAACAGATAAAATAGAGAAAGTACTGGTAAATCTAATTTAAAAAAGGAAAGAAGTGAAAGAAAGAAAGAATTGAACAATATCAAAGATGAAATGGGAGACCTAACCTCTAATGAAGAGGAAATTAAGGCAATCATTAAAAACTATTTTGCCCAATTATATGGCAATAAATACAGCAATATAGGTGATATAGATAAATATTTACACAAATATAATTTGTCTCAATTAACAGCAGAAGAAATAGAATGCTTAAATAATCCAAAATCAGAAAAAGAAATTGAACAAGCCATCAAATAGTTATAAAAAATCGCAGGGCCTGATGGATTCACAAGTGAATGCTATCGAACTTTCAAAGAACAACTAATCCCAATACTACCCGAATTATTTGACATACCAAATTCCTTTTATGACACATATGTGGTACTGATTTAAAATCCAGGCAGATCAAAAACAGAGAAAAAAAAACTACAGAACTATCTCCTTAATGAACATAGCTACAAAAATCTTAAATAGAATACAAGCAAAAAAGATTCCAGAAAGTGATAAAGAGGATTATTCACTATGATCAGGTGGGATTTATACCAGGGATGCAAGGATGGTTTAATATTGGGAAATCCATCCACATAATTGACCTTAACAACAACCAAACCAACAGAAATCACATGATTATTTCAATAAATATAGAAAAAACCTCTGACAAAATATAACACTCATTCCTACTGAAAACACTAGAAAGTATAGGAATAGAAGGACCTTTCATAGAAATAATAAACAGTATATATCTAAAATCATCAACAAGCATTATATGCAATATGGATAAATCAAAAGCCTTCCCAATAAGATCAGGTATGAAACAAGGAAACTATTATTTAACATTATACTAGAAACACTAGCAGTAGCAATTAGAGAAGAAAAAGAAATTGAAGGTATTAAAATAGGGAATGAGGAGACCAAACTATCACTCTTTGTAGGTGACGTGATGGTCTATTTAAAAAATTCTAGGGAATCAACTAAAAAGTGAGTGGAAATAATGAAATTAGCAAAGTTGCAGGATACAAAATAAATGCACATAAATCATGAGCATTTCTATGTTTCCAACACATATCAGCAGCAAGAGTTAGAAAGAGAAATACCATTTAAAATCACCCTAGACAATATAAAATACTTAGGAATCTATCTACCAAAACAAACACAGGAATTATATGAACAAACTACAAAACACTTTCCAAACAATTAAAACTATATCTAAACAATTAGAAAAACATTGATTGTTCATGGATAGGATGAGCTAACATAATGAAAATGACCATTCTATCCAAATTAATTTACTTACTTAGTGCCATACCTATCAAACTACCAAGAAACCTTTTTACTAAATTAGAAAAAAACTATAACAAATTCATTTGTAATAACAAAAGATCAAGAATATAAAGGGAAATAATGAAAAAAAAATGTGAAGGAAGGTGGCCTAGCACTACCAGAACTGAAACTGTACTATAAAGCAGTAGTCATCAAAACAATATGGTACTTGCAGAGACAGAAGGGTGGGTCATTGGAATAGACTTGAGCTAAGTGACGTCAGAAAGACAGTCTATGATAAACTCAAAGAGCCCAATTTTTGGAACAAAAATCCACTATTTGACAAAAACTGCTGGGAAAATTGGAAAACAATATGGGAAAGATTAGGTTTAGATCAACATCTCACACCCTACACCAAGATAAATTCAGAATGGGTGAATGACTTGAATATAAAGAAGGAAACAATAAGTAAATTAGGTGTACACAGAATAGTATCATTGTCAGATCTCTGGGAAAGGAAAGATTTTAAAACCAAACAAGAGTTAGAGAAAATTACAAAATGTAAATTAAATGGTTTTGATTATATTAAACTAAAAAGCTTTTGTACAAACAAAAACAATGTAGTCAAAATCAGGAGGGAAACAACAAATTGGGAAAAAATCTTTATAACGAAAAACTCTGACAGGGGTCTAATCACTCAAATATACAAGGAGTTAAAGCAATTGTATAAAAAAATCAAGCCATTCCCCAATTGATAAATGGGCAAGAGACATGAATAGGTAATTTTCAGATAAAGAAATCAAAAGTATCAATAAGCACATGAGAAAGTGTTCCAAATCTCTAATAATTAGAGAAATGCAAATTAAAACAACTCTGAGGTACCACCTTACACCTAGCAGATTGGCTAAAATGACAGCAGGGGAGAGAAATAAATGTTGGAGGGGATGTGACAAAATTGTCACATTAATGCATTGCTGGTGGAGTTGTGAACTGATCCAACTATTCTGGATGGCAATTTGAAACTATGCCCAAAGAGAGCTAAAAGACTGCCTGCCCATTGATCCACCCATACCATTGCTGGGTTTGTACTCCAAAGAGATTATAGGGGAAAAGAGGTGTACAAAAATATTTATAGCTGAGCTCTTTGTGGTGGCAAACAAACTGTGGTATCTTATTGGTGATGGAATACTATTATGCTCAATGGAATAATGAACTTTAGGAATTCCATGTGAACTGGAATTACCTCCAGGAATTGATGCAGTGTGAATGGAGCAGAGCCAGAAGAACATTGTACACAGAGACCAATACACTGTGGTAAAATAGAACATAATGGACTTCTGTACTAGCAGCAACACAATGATCCAGGATAATTATGAGGGACTTATGAGAAAAAAAGCTATCCACATTCAGAGGAAGGACTACAGAAATGAAAACACAGAAGAAAAACAACTGCTTGAACACATGGGTTGATGCGGACATAATTTGGGATTTAGACTCTAAATGACCACTCTAGTACAACTATCAATAATATGGCAATAGGTCTTGAGCGATGACACGTGTTAAAATCAGGAAATGACTGATGTTAAAATCAGTGGAAATGCTTGTGGGCTACGGGGTTGGGGTGGGTGGGTTGGGGGTTGGGGGATGGAGGGGAGAGTAAGAGAATGAATCATGTAACCATGGGAAATTTTCTAAAAAATAAAAATTCAAAATTGTGGCAAAAAAATAAAAAAAGCAGTGTGTAGCCTCCAGGAGCTAACAATTTAATGGGAGAAGACAAAGTATAAAAGAGAGCTGAAAAATAGGGAATAAGGGGAGTAAGAAAAGCTTCTTAATGCAGAGGCCAAATGAGTGAGTCAAGTAGGTCCCAAAGATGTTCATACAGGTAAAAAAAACTGAAGAGATGTCTGAGCCAGGTTCTCTCCTTAAATGGAAGTTTGAGTTCATGACCCTACCCTGGAAGCAGAGAAGCAGAGAGTAGTGATGATGTGGAGTACCCAAGCTGATAGGCTCTTACAGAATAATGATGAAATCCCAATAATCCTGGTGTATGATAGAGAAATGAATCAGAGCAGTCCAAAATTATGGAGCCAAATAAGACCATTTTTCCATTGAAATGCTTCCAGTTTTATTGATGAGGCAAAAACAATGCATATTAAATGTTCAGATTTTTTAAAGTAGCATATGTAAATGCTCTTCAATTTTACTAACAATAATTGCTATGGGAATTTTAGAGGAGAGAGAGATTCTTGGAGGGACAGTGTACCTGCGAATACCTCTTGAAGGAAATAAGACTTTAGGCTTTAAAGGATAAGTAGTATTTTGAAAGGAGGAAGACCACCCACCAAAAGGCAAATCTATTTACTAATGGTCTATGTTGTAAAATATGGCCTCCTGCACATTTTCTATTTCTCTCCAAGTAAAAGGGAAATTAGTGAGAAAGAAATGTGGTTGTTCTTAAGGTATTTAAACAATTCTTTCTTTAATGAGAAGAGGGACACATACTTGAAACATTTTTAGATACTTAATAACTTCCTTTCCCTGGAGATCAGTTTATTCCTTAAAGACAAACTAGTTTAGGAAATTTTAATAATTAAAATGCATTGAAAATTAACCTTCAAAATAGAACTTATTCTCAAATACAACAAGATCACATGTCTACTACATAATATAACACTTCTCCAGCAATTAACAAAAAATAACTTTCTTTTTTGTTTCCTTTCATGCATATTCCATATCATTCCCCTCACCAAAATGATTATGTTTACTGTTATAAGGTCGGGAGCACAGTCAAAAGAAAGCCACTGATTAAAGAGCAAATTAACTGAGTATTAACATGGAGAAATAAGTATAAGGCTTCCTTCTCACAGAGACTCCTTTCAAGGTTAACCTAAAAATGATGAACTCTCTTAAGTTCAGAGAGGAGGAACACCCACAGGATAGTGTAGTATTTTTTCCCTATCTATTGATTCAGAGATGAATACCTCTCTGACCATTATGATATCTCTCTCTCTACATATATAGAGAGATCTCTACATATAGATCTATCTCTATCTGTATCTACCTATCTTTATATATATATATATATATATATATATATATAT
>NC_058131.1:377365980-377386767 GCF_016433145.1 Gracilinanus agilis | reverse complement strand
AGTCTCAGGGCGCTGCTTCCACAGTCGTATACCCGTCTGCACTGGTTCCCCACTCAGGTTTTCAGAGCTTTAGTTCCTGGCTGTGTCTCCCTCCACCCATGCCTCCGCTGGTGCCTGTGCGCTCTGCGCCTGGCGTCCACTCTCTGCTCCCGTGCTCAGATTTCGTTTGCGTTCTTTGGCTTATTGGGGTCCTAAATCTTGCTGCTCTCAGGAACAGGCCCCGGAGCTGCCAATGACTCGATGGGTGCCCCAAACTTGCTCTATTTCTTTTTAGCTGGCTTCAGAGCTGTAGATGTTGTGTGTGGAGGGGTTTGGGGTGGGGTGGTTGCTCAGCCCGCGATTCAGTGAGAGCTGTTTCACCCCTTTATAGCATGGAAATGCCTCGATTCCACGTACCTTCCATGCTGTGCCCTGTTGTGGGGTTCCTCCGTTTGTCTGGACTTGTTTTTATGTCCCCTTGAGGAGTTTTGTGTGTTTCAGTCAGGAGAGGTTAAGAGCTGCTTCTTACTCTGCCGCCATCTTAACCCGGAACCCCTACAATCACTTTTTGAATGAAATAGAAGCAATTAATCTCTATATGAAATATTAAAGCTTCAATGCTTCAGGAGGGACAATCATTGAAATGGTCATTTTAGGATCATAGGTTTGAAGCTGGAATAGAACTTGGATTATATAATGTAACTCCCACATTTTACAAAGAAATGAACTAAGCCTCAAAAAGATGAAGTGATTTCCCCAAAATCATATAGGCTGGAACTTGCAGAACCCACTGTAAAATCAAATTCTCTGATTCTAAATGCCATGCTATTTTCATTTCACTCAATTCCTTCTTTTCACAGAGTTTGAATTAATATAACTATGCAGTGTTCAAGGTCCACTCTGTTCATTGAAAAGAGTCACTCAAAAAACCACCCTGATTGTAATAATAATTTATCCTCAATCATTTGTATTTTGATTATAAAACTCCAATAAGACCCAGGAAGTTTTGAAAATGTCTTGAAATGGTTTTTCTAGTGTATTTTAGCTAGACTTCTATTCTCTGAACTTGAGTCTACAGTCTAATCAAACAAATGGGATCAATATTTAATGTCATGCCCCTTTCTTTTAATGACATGATGACATCTAGTTGTTATTTGGATAAGAAAATTTTATGGCACATGCTATGATTTAGTGCCTCCAATTGATACATCAAATCTGCAACCCTTTAGTTGGTTCCACTCCTCTTTTACCACATAGTCCATTGAGAATCACATGGAGCAGTGCCCGGAGTTTTGTTATCTATAAGCTTTCCCAGGCAGCTAGGGTGATTTCTCCATGAATTTGATTCTGTCAAATTCCTTTTCATATCTCAGTGTGGAATGCCAAAATGATAATGATACTTCATTAGGCTGCTGCCCAGATGCAATTTTCTGTTTTGAGGCTTTGTTGTTTTGACATCACTTTAAAATTGGAAATAGAAACACCTCCAACTGCACACAGAATAAATACCTTCCTCTGGGTATGCCTGTGGGAAAAAAGAGGAGATTAGGTCCCACAGTCAAGAGGGGCTTTTGATGATAAGTACTACAGTTAGGGAGAGGGGCATGCCTTTAGAATGTATTTAATTTAAACTGAATATATCATTAAAAATAATGATAGTGACTTCTGGACAATGACTTAGAGGAGATAGTGCCTGCGCGTTGTTTATCTAGTTTATATAATGGGAAAGAAATAGGACTTGGTAGAGGAGAAGATGTTGGATGAGAATAATCCTGGTGCAAAAGAAGAGGAAGAAGAAAAGAGTAGGTAAGAGGAAGACAGCAAAGATGAAAGAAAGAAAGCTTAAAGGACTGGAATTTTCTCCAATTTACCTTAAAATAATGATTTAAAATGAATACTAGAGTGATAGAACCAAGAGGGGAATTAAATGTAGCAACTTTCCTACAGAAAACAATTGGAAAAGTAGGCAGAGCAGATGTGGTTTACTGGGGTGAGAAAGGAGGGCAAGGTCCCACCAAAGATTACTTTGAGGCAGAGACCAAGAGGAAGCTCTCTGCCCACCTCACATCAGCTATTCCAGGTTCTCATCCTTGGCCCCAGCCAATGTTGAGACCCTGAAACCCTGCCTCAGCCAAAAGTGGTTCACCCCTATGCATACCCCTTAAAGTTTTAAATCTGCAGAGAAGCTTCAAGTCCTAGTATAGGGTAGTTTACAGTGTGCCTGGCAGGAGAGCCCCTGCCAAAGCCCAAACTGAGGCTTCAAGCCCCAGATCAAGGCAATCAGCTAGATGTCTAGTGGATGTGAGCCTAAGGGAAGGACATGAGCCCTCACCCAAGCCTGTAGAAAGGTCCTGAATCCCAGCACAAGGCAGTCCACAGCTCCTGGCCTGTGTAAGCCCAGACCAAGGACCAGAAACCCTACCTAAGCCCAAAGCTAGGTTACAAGATCCAGGGCAAAACCTGACCTGATGAAGCCCAAAGTGAGGCTCAAATGTCCTGCCAAAGCCTGTGACTATAACATGAGACCAGCAAAGGGTAGCTCACAGTGCTCTGAACTCTGCAAGACATCAGCAGTTTTCAGGAGTGATTGAATCAGCAGTATGAGCGGGCTTTCACAGCTCCCAGCCTATAGGCCATACATCATCTTGAAGAACTGAAATTTGCAGAAATACAACTAAGGGTAACAGAAAGGAAAATCTGAAGCTCAAGAGAGTGACCTCTTTATCTTAAGAACAGAGTCCACCTTCAACATAAAAGCAAAAGTTGAAAAAAAGGCTGAGAAAATGAGCAAATATTAAAAGATACCTAACCATAGAAAACTTTATGAGGCACAGACTCAGAAAGGAACAATGAAAGCAAAGCAGCTACATTCAAGTCTTTAAAGAAGAATATGAATTGGTCTCAGACTCTTGAAAGCTCAAAAAGTAGTCAAAAATCAATTAAGACCAACTGAGAAAAAATGGGGAAGAGAAAGGAAAGCAATGCAAGAGGGAAAAAAAAGCTTAAAAAAGTAGAATTGGTCAAATGGAAAGAAGTTCAAAAGCTCAAGAAACAAAATCATTCCTTAAAAATTAGAATTGGGAAACTAGAAGCTAATGACTTTAGGAGACATTATGGAACCATAAAACAAAATGAAAAAAATGAAAAAAACATGAAATATTCATTGAAAAAACAACTGATCTCCATAATAAATACAAGAGGGACAATTTAAAAATTATAGGACTAGTTGAAAGCCATGTGAAAAAAAATCTAGACATCATTGTACATTAAATTATAGAAAAAACTGCCCTAATATTATTGAATGAGAGGGCAAATAAATAATCCATAGATCACTCCCTGAAATAAATCCCCAAATATTGACTTCTAGGAATGTTATAGCCAAATTCAAATAGCATGGAACTAGAGTTAGTATAACACAGGATTTAGTAGTGTTCACATTAAAGAATTGGAAGGATTGTAAAATGGTATTCTGGAGGGCAAATGAAACCATCTGCCCAACAAAATTAAGTATATTCTTAAGGGGAAAATTTGGTCATTTAATAAAAAAGATTTCTAAGCAATCTTGATGAAAAGACCAGACCTAAACAGAAAATTTGATGTCTAAATACAAGATTCAAGAGAAACATGAAAAAGGGAAGTAATAAAGAGACATATTAAGGGATTCAATAAGATCAAACTGTTTATATTTTTATGTAGAAAGATGAAATGCACAATTTTTATTTTTTATCAGGATTAGAACAGTTAGAAGGAGTATACATAGACAACATTGGAGTCACTTGATATGATGATATGCTATAGAAAAAAATAAATCAAGGGCTGAAAATAGTATTGCTTAAAGATAAAAGGGAAAGGAGACATAGATTGGGATATTTTTTTAACCTAAAAAGGCACACAAAACTCAGAATCTTATGATATGTAGTTTGCTAGCAACTTATCTCTGGAAGGGAGATACATACAGAGTAAAGGTAAGGGGCTGGAGTAGAATTTATTTTTCATCATCTAAATTAAAAAGGTCAAGAGTATTAATCATGATCTCACACAAATCTAAAGGAAAAATAAATCTAATAAAAAGAGATAAGGAAGGAAATTATATCTTTCTAAAAGGTACCATAGACAATGAAGTAATATCAATACTAAACATATATGTGCCAAATTTTTAAAGGAGAAATTAAATGAGCTTCAAGAGGAGATAGACAGTAAAATTCTATTAGTGGAGGACCTCAAATTCATCCTTTCATATATAGATGAATTAAACCAAAAAATAAACAAGAAATAAGTGAAGGAAGTAAATCAAAGTTTACAAAAGTTAGAACTAATAGTTCTCTGGAGAGGGGGGACAGAAGAGAAGGAGATAATTTCAGAAAATATATGTTGAAAATTGTTATTGCAAGTAATTGGGAAAACAATACATCTTTGAATAAAAAAAGAGCAGATAAGAGGAATAAAGATGAGGAATTGGAGGAAAGGGAGAAAATGACTTAAAAATCAGGACAAGGGTTTGATATATATGAGTAGAGATTGGTAGATAAAATTCATAAATAATCAAATAAATAAAATATCCAAGACACAGTAAATTAAGACTTGTTAACAGGATATGTGAATCTGTCAAATTAACTGCAGTTTCTCTTGAGTTCTCTTGCTATAAAGAATTATGGAATTACAGAGTTAGAAAGAAGTGTAGTGAATAAAGTGACACTAAAGTTGGGGGGTGCTCTCTTAATCCTTGCTGAATGAGGAAGGGTAGAGGGTGATTGAGGTGATAGGAGAGGAATGAAAGGGAATGGATAAATTTGGGGAGGAATGGAGATGAGGTATTCAGGAGAGGCAGCTAACACAGACTAGACACTCAGGTTAGAGACAAAGGATACTGGGGGGAAATAGGCTGAACCCTTCCAGGCAGGAAAGGTACTTCTCTAGACACAAAGAATAGGGCCAGTCAGAAATGGTTTAAATCTGACTTGAGGGCTTTCTTGTCAGTTTCTTAAGTCCTCAAAGGAGGAGTCACAAGGCTCCTCCCTGTCACTGAAACTGACAAGGATCCAGGAGGAAGTATCAGGCAACTACTTCCTCCCAAGATGGATGCCTCCAGTTCCCTCAAGAAATAAAAGAGAATAATTCCTTCCCCTTCAACCCTTGCCTAATACTTCAACCCTTGCCTAATACTTCAACACAATGATTCACCAGAGAGTTTGATTAGGTAACAAGGGGATTTATTAATGTTCAGGGTTAGTCAGAGGGAGAGAAGAGTTTAGGGTTTCAGACAACTGCTATGGAGAAACTCAAGATGGGGGAGGGTCACAGTAATGGGTTAGACTGAGAGAGAACCTGCTCTCTCAGCCAGGGAAGATTTGGCTGCTTTTAAAATAGAGGGTATACTAAATCAATAAAGTAAGTGATAGTTTGATTCAAGGATGTCCTACTTGCCTATAGGGAAACTAAACCCACAAAGTCTATTCACTAAAATCCCCAAAGCCACCCTTCCTCCCAGAACCCACAGGAAAACACAGGAAAGGTAACAGGAGAATAGTATGAAGAAGGTCAGGGAGATATCCAGAGAAAATTAGCTAAGTTCAAATTGTCCAGAGACAAGGCACAGACCAAAAGCAAAGGCAAAAGCCAAAGGCAGAGCTCCAGTTGGCCCTTCCGCTCTCCTCAAGCCTCTAGAACCAACTGACCATTTGTCAGGATTCTAAGGTTTAACTGCCACAAGTTTTCAGTTAACTTTTGCAAGTGCAAAAGCCTTTATTGCATCTTTGCATTACAGAAGCTTACTGGTCATCTAGCACATATCTCATAACTGAAAAAGAATTCTCTTCACAATATTTCAGAAGATTATTTCCTGTTTCTTTTTTAAAGGTCTTTAAAACAGATGCAGTATAGCCAAATATGATGTAAATAGGTGGAGTGAAATAAGAGCCCACATAAAAAGGAGAAAGGGAAAGAATAAACAAGGAGGGAGTAATAATAAAAAGGTTCACATAGATCAATGAAATTATTAGCTATACCATACAGGGTTCATTGAGATGGACAGGTTAATGGAGTGTTCTGATAAAAGGTGATCACAATTTTAAGATGCTAAAAGATAAGACATCAGAAGATGAACCTATCAGGTCAGAAGGTGTGCAACACATTATTGGGGAAGAGCAGAGGATAATTACAGAGAATTTCAGAAAGGGTAAAGTGACTGAGCCAAAATTAAAAAATATATATGCCTAGTTGTGAATGTGTCTGATACCAAAAGGAAATTCTGATGTGGTAAAGATCAGTATTTCATAGGAACCTGGAGTGTAAGATCTATGAACCAACGTAATTTGGACATGAGAGCAATGTAGGAAATGATAAGTAAGGGTAATGGAGACACCAGGGATATTATAATAAAACTAGGTGATTGTGGGTACACACACTGGGGTTTATGAGAGACTAGACCTGGACATGGAGACCAGAACAGCCAAGCTGCTCCTAACTGACTAAGGGACAGTTGATCAACTGTCACCCTGGGCCAGAGGCTTTGAATCCAAAACGCAAGGTAACAGGTTATAATAGGTTTTAATTATGAACAACTAAAAGGTGGGATAGAGATGTCTACTCTAAAACCTTAATTCCTAATGAAAAAACCCACAGGGAAAGGGGAGGACTTATTTCTACACTAATCTAGTGACCTAAACAGACAGGGCCCAAGGAGCTGTAATGGAGTCTCTGGGTGACTGCTTCAGACTGGGTCCTGCCAGGCTTGAGCACAGCTAAGGGCTGAAGAGGCTTTGGGATTCTCACTACAATCCACCGAAGATCTCTGGATGCCAAGAGCTAAGGTAGTTTCAGGTACCAAGCAGGGAGGGTGTGCTTGAAACGCTGTCCACCAGATCTCAAACTTCTCCTCTTCCCTTGGCACAGCACTGTTGATCTTGTCTCTTTGCTAGATGCCACCACCACACAGGATCCCAGGGAAAATCAGGATGCAGGATGTCCTTTTTCTCTGACTCTAACCACAGTTTGTGCTAACCCCTAATGGAGTCCCCCTCAGAGCACAAGTCACTTCTTCCCCCTCCTTCATTCCATCCTGGAATTCCCAGCTCCTGCTCCTTCCTGCTAGGTCAACCTTAATACTTAATTAACTAACTAATCTAATCTTCCTCACAATAGCAGCTAGGTGGCACAATGAATAGAGAGCCAGGACTGGAGTCAGAAATACCTGAGTTCAATCCCAGGCTTGGATACTTAATATGTTATATGACAGTCCAAAGGGATGATGAAGAGGATGATAGAACAATAATGTCTGAACACAAACAACAAGCTGCATATGTTCAAATAGGAGATGGAAAATTCAAACATCAACATCTTGGAGGCCAGTGAATTTTAATGATGAGAATGAGTGAATTTGATTCTGGTGATTATTAAGTATACTATTGTGAGCAAGAATCCTTTAAAAGAAATGGAGTTACCCTCTTGGTCAATAAATTCATGAGAAAATAGATATTGGGGTATAAACTCAAAGTTGACAGAATATTATTTGTTCAAATCTAAAGCAAATTGTTCAGCATTGCAGTATTATAAGTTTATGCTTCAGACACTGATGCCAAAGAGACCAAAGTTGCTCAGCTTCATGAAGACTTACAATATTTTTAGAAATAATACTAAGAATTGGTTTCTGGAGCTCTTAACCAACAGGTGGTAAAGGGGTCATAAAACTGATCAGAGGATTACAGGAGTCCCCTTGGAGGCACTGGGTACAGGACTCTGCTGCATTGCTCATATATATTTGGCAGGGTGGAATTCCTGCAAGATACAAGGTCAAGGCTCATGCAGAATTCCAGGGGACCCCCCCCTGGAGAACTCTGGGTGAGAGGACAGTTGGGAAGGAGTTAAACAGTTGATTCCTGGGGGTTGAGGTGAGCATGTCTCTCTGCTTGCTGTTCCCAGTTTGGGGATTGCCTTGGTAGCCATAGTGGCAAAAGCCATTTTGGTTTCTACTCAGGAGTTTGCCTGTCTAGTGGAATTAGATCTTTCTAGCAATGGCATTTAATTCTTCATTTAGTTGTTTAAATATTAGAAGTGATTATTATAACCTTTGAGGGCCAGCTAGATATAAAGTTTTACACTCTCTCCTGGGGGGGAGGGGCAGCTTCTACCTAACAGTTCAGGGCTTCCCAGATCTTATCCAAAATCCTTGATACCCCTTCACTGCCTTCCCTTCATCTTTATCAGTAAAAACTTCATCTTTTAGTAGTTGTACCTGACCATTATTTAGGGCATTCTCACAGCTATCTTAGAGCTTGTTCCTTTCAGTTGCCAGCCAAAGAAGTCTGATCCTCCTCTGTCCTTAACATCAAGATATCAAGCTTCTCCTTTGTCCCTCAATCAAACCTGTGGGGAATAAAAGTTGGGAAAGTGAACTTCATTAGAAATTTGCCTTTGCTGAGCCTTGCTTGAAGACACTGCCCTGCCTCCATATTCAACTGAAAAC
This sequence comes from Gracilinanus agilis, assembly GCF_016433145.1. Classification (NCBI taxonomy): domain Eukaryota; kingdom Metazoa; phylum Chordata; class Mammalia; order Didelphimorphia; family Didelphidae; genus Gracilinanus; species Gracilinanus agilis. Next base: position 377,378,327 of record NC_058131.1, on the reverse strand, counting down.
CAACTGCTTGGGGGGAGGGGTTTGAGAGCCTGTGAGTATCTACCCTACCCTAGTCACTCAAGCCTGTAGGGGGGGAAGAGTCCTTCAGGTCCCTAGCACAGGCCAGCCCATCAGCTTCCCAACACCTCTGTTATTATAAACATAACAGTGACACACCTTAGTGACAGTCCCAAGGAGACCAGTGCTTGTGGATGCAATGGAGTGGGGACCCTGGTCACAGTTCCAGAGAGAAAAGAATGTTTGTGATGACTCCCAGAATAGAGTGCTCTTTTCTTAGATCATATCACCTCAAAAAACTGAAGAGAGAAGGGGCAAGGTAGAGAGACAGAAATATAATGAGAATGGAGGGAAACATCCACTTGGGACCCGGGAGTACCATTATCAAGTCTGTATCCCAAAGAGTTCAAAATTAAGGGGGAATAGACATACTTCTACAAAAATATTTATTGCACCTCTTTTTGTGAAGACAAAGGACTGGAGACTGAAGGGATTGCCATTAATTTGTGAATGGATGAATAAGTTAATGCATATGATTGTAATGGAATACCATTGTAGCATAGGAAATCAGGAAAAAATATTGCCAGAAAAAATGTAGAAAGACATGAAATGATGCCAAGTGAAGTGAGCAAAATCAGGAGAATATTGTACATAGTAATAACAGTACTGTATGATGATCACCTGTGAATGATTTAACTATTATCAACAATGTAAGGACCCAGGAGAACTCCAAGGGACTCACAGTGAAAAAGGCTATCCACTATCATAGAATTTATTATATTTATTTTATTATATCAATTCTGATAGACTTCAAATGTAGATTGAAACATATAATTCTTCATTTTATTTACTTGATGAATTTTTCTCTAGTGTAAGGAGCAGGTCTTGTTTCACAACATAATAAATATAGATAAATGTGTTTTATTTTAATACATGTACAACCTATATTATATTACCTGCTTTCTTAAGGTAGGGTGGAGGGGTAAGAGTGAGGAAGAGAATATTGATTGCAAAATGTCAGAAATGATCATTAAAGCCTCTTTTAGTATGTAATATGCAAAAATTTAAAAGAAACAGTAATCATAAATTTTAAAAATATAGCAGGTTTCTATGATAAAGGCCTCCTTTCTCAAATATATTGAAAACTGAGTCAAATGTATAAGAATACAAGTCATTCCCCAATTAATAAATGGTCAAAGGAAATGAACAACTAGTTTTCAGAGTAATCTAAGCTATCTATAGTCATATGAAAATGCTCCAAATAATTATAGAGAAATGAAAATTAAAACAACTCTTAGGCACCACTCCACACTTGTGAAATTGACTAATATGACAGACAATGAAAATGGCAAATGTTAGAAAGGATGCTGAAAATTTTAGTTACTAATATACTGATGGATTTGTGAACTGATTGAACCATTCTAGAGAACAATTTTGAAAGATGCCCCAAAAGATTATAATACAGTCCATACCCTTTGACCCAGCTACTATGTCTATATCTCAAAGAGATATAAAAGGAAAAGAACATATATAGAGAGATATTTATAACAGGTGTAAGAATGGAATTTGTGCAAAGGGAGATGGGACAGAAGGAGCCAGAGAAGGAGTGACTGATGGTTGGTGACAGTTGGAGAAAGTTAAGACCAGAGGGGGATTCTGGGATATTCTCCAGAGGAGGAAGGAGAAGGAGGATCTTCAAGGTGAGAACTGGGAGAGGAAGGAGGTGGACATTCCAGCCCAGAACCAGTCCTGAGGGTTTCCCGAGGATCTTTCTTTGGACATTGAAACCCTGATTCCCTGGTCAAAGGCATTCCATTGCTTCTCACCCATCAAGACTTCAACCATAGAGTCAGCTAAGTTTTGTGGACTCTATTTTGGGAGCAATCTCTCAGTCTCCTTCTTCCATTTCCCAACCTTGCTGAGAGACTCTTTCCAGTTTGACTTTGCAATTATAGAAAAGGATAGAAATAGGAAATAAAAATAGAAACTGAAGGAAAAGTGGCGAGGGGAGACACTTGGGAACGGGAACCCCAAATGTTCCCACCCGAGTGATGGACCCCATAGAAATAGAGAAGGCACCCCAAAATCCCTCTGCCCCTCACCCCTTTACCCAATCCCTATATTGATGTCAATGAAAGTCATGCATTAGTCAGGGTTCCAGAGAGCCTGAGTGACAACAAGGGGGAGGGGAACCACAGCTTGGTCTGGTTGCCTCCATCTTGAAGCCAGAACACGGGCTGTGAAGTTGACTGACCTCAGGGGAGGTTTACATGAACCCCGCCCTCATTCAGAATCAGATCGGGTACCCAATACCTTATCTTATAGAGAAGCCTCATCCCCAACTCCTGAGGGGCGGCATGACCATCCAGGTCACCCAGTTTCGGGGTGACACCCCTTCAAAGTCTACCACAGTGCATATTTGGTGGGAGGGGAGAGCTAGAAGAGAGTCTCACCCTCAAAGATTCTCTTTCTCCCCTCCAACTTTCTATCATAACATTAATTACTGGCTCTGTTAATTATTACAGTTTTGGCAGAGGCTCTAATTATTCTTATACAGGTCTTTGGGTGGTGGAAAAGAATTGGAACTTAAGGAGAAGTCCATCAGTTGGGCAATGGCTGACAAGTTCTGATATGTGACTGTGAAGGATAAGCAGAATGCTCTCAGAAAAATCTATAAAGACTTACATGAATCAATGCAAAATGAAGTGAACAGAAACAGGAAAACTTTGTACATCATTACAGTAATATTTTATGATGATCAATTATAAATGACAGCTATTATCACCAATACAAAGATCCAAGACAATACAGAAGGCTTATGATAAAAAATACTATTCGGGGGCAGCTGGGTAGCTCAGTGGAATGAGAGCCAGGCCTAGAGACAGGAGGTCCTGGGTTCAAATCCAGCCTCAGACACTTCCCAGCTGTGTGACCCTGGGCAAGTCACTTGACCCCCATTGCCTACCCTTACCAATCTTCCACCAAGGAACTAATACACAGAAGTTAAGGGTTAAAAAAATACTATTCACTATCAGAGAAACAACTGATAAAATCTGAACACAGATCAAATATATACTTTTCTAAACTTTATTTTTAAGGTTTATTTGTTTTTTGTCTATTTTCTTTACAACATGGCCAATACAGAAATGTGTTTTGCTTGATTGCATATGCATAACTTATATTGTATTGCTAGCTATCCCAGGCAGGGAAGAAGGGAGACAGAGAGGGAGAGAATTTGGAACAGAGATTTTAAAAAATAATAATTTTAAAATTGTTTCTACTTGTAGTTATGAAAAAATTAAATATTAAAAACAAGAAAATGTATCACTGAGAATAAATGAATAATTCAAAAAAAGTAACATTCTTCATAGAGGACTAGAGGACAAGATAAGCAATCAAAAGATAATTGGAATAATGGGCAAGTTGACCTTGGAGTACAAAATGAAACAAGGCAGGGACTAATAGTTTTGTCAAGATAATTCATTGGTTATAACAAATACTCTTTTTCAACTACCTAAAAGGTCACTGTACCTATAGACATCACCAGATGGTCAATATAAGAATTAAACTGATTATATATTTTGAGGAAAAGCTCTAAACCTGTGATGACAAACCTTTTAGAGATGGAGTCCTGGGCCTCGCCCCCATCCCACCTCCCAGACCAAGCACCATGCCCTGGCCCGCCTGCCCAGACCAAATGCTCTACCCCACCCCCTACCCCAACCCCTCCTCGCTTCCCTGCCCTAGGGGAGGGAGGAAGCACTCCCATTGGGCTGTTGGGTAGAGGGGCAAATGATAAGAGGGAGAAGAGATTGGCCCTAGCACTCTGCTCCCCTCCAAGATTGTGCCACGCTGTAAGCTATGCTCCCCTAAAACCTAGCTCCTCTCCAACCCCACAATGGGAATCATCTTCACCACAGACTCAACAGGCTGCCATCTGTGCCATACCCTCACACATGTGAGTACCCTGCCCAGTACCTTACCCCATAAAGGGGACAGAGGAAGTCTGGGCTACTTGGCAGAAGGACAGTTGAAGTGCATAATGTCCTCAGGTGTATGGAAAGGGGGAGGGGAACAGCTCTGCCCTTAGTTCCTCTGTCTTTATAGTAACAAACTCTAGTGGGTGACTACAGGCATGCCCACAGAGAAGGCTTTGGCACACATACCATAGTTTCACCATCACTGCTTTAAACTATCAGTTAAAAGATCTTGATATGACTGTGGTTCAGATCATATGATTCCATTCCAAAGTTCAGACTTATATTGAAGAAAGTAGGGAAAATTATAAGATCAGATAGGTATGACATAGATAACATCCATGATGAGTATGAAGTGAAAGTGATGAATAGATTTAAGAGATCAGATCTGGTAGATAGAGTTCCTTAAGAACTGTGGACAATGTTTTACAATATCGTACAGGAGGCAGAAGCATAAAAACCTCCCAAAGGAAAAGAAAAGAATAGTCAGAAAGAAAAATGACTCTCTGGTGAGGCTTTACCAAGAGTGGAGGAAAGAAGGAAAGTGAAAGTTAAGGACAAAGGAAAATATATAACTACCTGAATGAAGAATTCCAAAGAATAGCAAAGGGAGATGAGAAGGTTTTCTTATAGAACGAATGCAAAGAAAGAAAGCAATAAAATAGGTAAGCTGAGATATAGCTTCAAGAAAATCAAATATATCAAGAGAATATTTTCTGTAAAAATAGTCATGATGAAAATTTAAAAATGGTAATGTCTTGCCTGAAGTAAAAGAGACTAAGATGCGACAAGAATAAGCAGAAAATCTATAAAAGAAAGATTTTAATATCATTTGAAAATAACAACAATGTGGTCAATGATCAAGTGCCAGACATTCTCAAGAATGAATTTGGTGTAGACAAAAAGCAAAGGATTAACTCTTCTTTGCCTTGTTCCCTTCCCCTGACATTTTTTTTTAAAACCGTTAACTTCTGTGTGTTGGCTCCTTGGTGGAAGAGTGCTAAGGGTGGGCAATGGGGGTCAAGTGACTTGCCCAGGGTCACACAGCTAGGAAGTATCTGAGGCCAGATTTGAACCTAGGACCTCTCATCTCTAGGCCTGACTCTCAATTCACCTAGCTACCCAGCTACCCACCTCCCCCCCCAAAAAAGCTGGCATTCTTGAGCAAGTTCAGACTAGAAGTACAAGCTCAGGAAAAAGACAACTTTCAGACAGGGAGGATGATCTAAACAAGGCTATTGACCACTGCTGGTAAAAAACAAGGAGTTTCCAGAATTCTAAGAAAATAACATTTCCAAGAATCTATTTCGGTGACTGTCTAGTTTCTAATGCTAGAGGGGCTTGACTTTCCCACGGGTAAAACTATAACTGTACTTCTGAACCTTTTGGGTGTGGGTAGTTGAGCAGTGTGTGGATTAAAGCTTGAATATCAGAAGACTGAGTGCTTTCAATTCCCATTCACCATATCACACCTCTGTTTATTCAAAATCCCTGTGGCCCTCCTGGCTCAATCCTTTTCCCCTTGTCCCCAAAAGCATGGACCTTAAGGAGCACTGCTAATGATAAAAATAGTGGAAGAAACAGAATTCCAGATGAACTATTTAAAATCTTAAAAGACGATGGTGTTAAATAGTTGTTATACTCAATATGCCAGAAAATTTGAAAAACTCAACAGTGGCCATTGAACTAGAAAAGGTCAGTTTAAAGCCCAATCCTAAAGAAGGACAATGCCAAAGTGTTCAAATTTTTGAATGGTTACATTCATTTCATGCTTCAGTAAGCTTATGCTTAAGATTTTGTAAGCTAGTTTTCAACAATATATGATTAAAGAATTACAAGAACTGCAGGATATTTTTTTGTAGAGGTGGGGAGACTAGAGATCACATTGTCAACATTCACTTCGTTGTTAAGAAAAAAAGGAAGCTTCATTTTTTTTATTCTTTTGCTTCATTTTCTATACTAACACCTTTGATTCTGGGGATCACAACAAATTGTGACAAGTTATCAAAGGTTTGGGAATATGAAATCATCTTAATTGCCTCCTCAAGAACTTGCATTAAGACCAAGAAGCAACATTTAGAACCAAGCCTGAAAAAACTGATTGGTTCAAAACTGGGAAAATGAGACAGCAAAGCTATATATTGTCAGTTTATTTAACTTTTATACAGAGTACATAAATAAAATATAAGGTTGGATTAAAATTACAATGTATACATAGACAACATACTAAAAAACAGAGACATCTAATCAACAAAGGTGTGTATAATTAAATCTATGGGAGCAATGTATTATTGTAAGAGTTGGGCTAGAGCAGTGATTCCCAAAGTGGGCTCTAGCGCCCCTGGTGGATACTGCAGCGATCCAGCGGGACGGTGATGGCCTCAGATGCATTTATCTTTCCTATTAATTACTATTAAAATTTCAAAAACATAATTTCCAGGGGGCTAAGTAATATTTTTTCTGGAAAGGGGCGGTAGGCCAAAAAAGTTTGGGAACCACTGGACTGAAGGAAAGTTGAGCACCACAGAATTGACACTTTCTAACCATGGTGCTGGAGAAGACTTTTGAGAATTTCTTGGATAGAAAAAGATCAAATCATTCAAAATTTAAAGAAATTAAATCAGTCATTGGGATGACAGTTACTGAAGTTGAAGCTTAAATACATTGACCATGTAATGAGAATAGAGGACTTAATGGAAAAGATTGTAATACTGGCAAAGACTAAAGACAAAAGGAGAAGGGCACAGATGATGATAAGATGGATAAATTATATCTTGGAAAAATAAATATAAGGTTGGATAGACTTCAGGAGGTATTGGAAAGCAAAAAGTTAGGTACAACTGAATGACTAAACAACACAATACTTGTATTGAACAAATAAATAAATGAATAATTGTGTGTATGTGCCTGTTTGTGTATGTGTGTCGAAGCAATACACACACACACACACACACACACACACACACACACACACACATACACACAGTACCTGATTCTTCATCCTCAATGTTTGGTTGGGTCAAAGTAGATGTTCCCAAATTATTTTAGCATATAAAAAGGATAATATAACTCTCATAATTCCAGCCCTCAGCATATGGCCAAGCAAATATATTCTTTGTCATCTGGGTTATTTTTTAACACATTCAATGGTGATTAATTTGAATGTTCCACTATTATCTTAGAAATGTAAAACACCCAGTCAAAGGAGTCTGTGACCCATAAAACTCTCCATTGCAAAAAAAGCCAGAGTAAATGCAATTAAGAAATATTTTTAAATTAATAAAATATAATAAAACTTTGATAATATTAATGTGATTTTCTAATGCAAAATGGAAATGTATACAATTTAGTGGTCTCCTTTCTACTTTGCTTTTTACATGTGAGATCTTAATCATCATCTATATTGACTTCAACAATTTTCCTAACACAAAAGACACTATTGCTAGTCAGAAACAAAAGATGTTACCACAAAGATGAGTGTAGTAACAAAGGTGAGGGCTGAATATGGGTCTATTCAATGGTCTCTTACCTAACAGAAAAAAGTAATCACCCTCAAGGAAAATTGTCACTTGTGATATCAATTATACACTCTTTTTTCCTCCACAAGAGCCTGAGAAACATCTATCCTGTTAACTATCATTTGTAAGTCATATTAGTAACAAGCATTTATTAAGCAACTATTATGTGCCAGGTACAGTACTAGGAATGGAAGATCAAATAAAGGTAACCTTCCCCTCCAAAATAAAATAAAATAAAAGTATCCCTGGTCTCAAGGAACTTATAGTCTAACCAGAAGACTACACAAACAACCAACTACAAAAAAAGTTATTTATACACACATATACACAGCTTTGTGTAATAAATTGGAGATACTCTCAAAAGGAAAGCACTAAGATTATAGAAGATGGAGAAAAGCTTCTTATTGAAGAAGAATTTTATCTCAGAAAGTCAAGGAAACTAGGAGATAGAGTTGAGTAGAAAAAATGGTATAGACATGCAGAATAGCCAATGAAAATGTCCAGAGTTGGTGTATAGAGAATTATATTTGAGAAACAGCAAGAATGCCAGATGACTTCTTTTTCTTTCCTGATTCAAGACCGTTAAGTTGGCATATTCCAATAGGCAGGAAGCTGGATGATGTAAGCTATACATTCCTTTTTTTCCCCTTTATTTCTTTTTTTTAAATCTGTTTTGTGACTAAATGAGGAAGATCTGGATCATAATACTCTGAAGACTTGTTTCCTAGTATCAATAGTATCTATCTATTTATTGGTATCCATTCATTCATTAGAAAGGAGTGTTGCAAGACATAAGAAATGAAAGGGTTAGAACCAACAACTTGGTTATTGAAGTGAACTAAGTGATAAGATTAACCCTGATTGAAAGCTGAACTGAAAGGTTAAGATATCATCAAAGTTCAATCAATAATGATTTATTAAGAACTTACTATGTTCTAAGAACTATAGTAGACACTGGGAATTCAAAGACAAAGATGTGAAATAGTGCTTCACTTTGATAAGTTTACATTTTATTGGGAACTGTAACATTAACATTACAGAACCAATGAACATATGGTAGATAATATATGCCAAAAAATATAATGCAAGTTTGAGACATTCACTGGTCACTGACTAGTAGGGAATTCCTGATAGGTTCTATAATGTACTTGACATGAGCTTTATCTAGAAGCAACAGAGATTTTTAATATAATTTTAGATTTTTCTTAGTGTACTAAGATATTTTATGTACCTTACCATCATTTAAGAAGGAAAATTACATACACTTATTATATTAAAATAAATATCTATGTTAAAAGTTTGTAATTAGCTATGCATAAATTATCTCACTTGAGCTTCACATTAACTCTTCGGGGTAGATAATAAAAATATTTACTATCTTTTACAAAGGAGGACACTGAGACTCAGAGACATTTAAATTATTTCTCTGTGCTCAAATAGCTAGTAAGTACATGAGGCTGAGTTTGAAATCATGCCTTGGTGTTACATATGTGGTCAAGAAATCTGCCCTTAAAAGGAATGACATCCAACATACAGTTACTGGACTAGACTGAGCTATGAAAACATTAAAATTAATTTGGTACAGAAAATAGTAGGATCATACATAGAAAGCATACTGGGAGGTTATCTTGTCAAATCCTCTCATTTTAAAAATGAGGAAATTCAGACTTAGGGAACTTAAATGATTTGCCCAAGGTGATAAAGGACCTAAGAATCACAGACAGAATTGTTTTTTCCCCCCATGAGAAACATATTTGGTCCTTTGCAATTCTGATCAAACTAAGAATTAATTGCAAGAGGAAAACAAGACATGGCCAAGGTCACTAAAGTCACTCTAGAATATATGCACGTATATATATATATATATATATATATATATATATATACATACATACATACATACATGTATTGTAAAGATGGGACAAGTTTGCAATGATGTAACAGCAGACTCAGAGCCCCTGTCTGAAAACACAAACCTCTAGCAGGGGGAGGAGAGTGAGTAGATAGAATTCTACCTCCTCCCTCCTTTGGCAGTTAGAAGGTTCTGGCAACTGATCTAACAGAATTGTCTCTGTACCAGTAATGGCTTCTATCTGACTTAGCTTTTATAGGGCTAAACTTGCTAGTAAAAAGGGGATAATCCCACAGAAACTGATGTCTTCAACTGTTTGAGGTTTATTCCCTAAACCAGGTGGATAATTGGCTCAGGATGTTTTCACTACAGGTTCCTAAGTCTCTAGATTTCAACTGCTCACTGAGTCTGCCAAGATGGAGATTTGACTTAGGTAATGTATAAATCCTGACCTATGTGGCTTGGACAAGGAACTTCACACACACAGACTTAACTAAACAAAGGTTTATTAACTTGGAAGGATTGGGATGGAGGATAAATATTTAGGAAAGAGGGAAAGGTAAAATCTGTCTAATATCTTCAGGTGTTGTCAGAATAGCTTCCCCTACAGGGGAATGACACATAACCCCCCTGAGATCCGTTGAAAAAGACTGTTCTTATTGTCAATGCAAGAAACATTGGTTTTGCTCTTTCTCCCTTTTATTTCCCATTTATCTCTGAATTATTTTCTTTTGGTTTAAGATCCACTGAAAAAGACCAGTCTTTTTTAACGGATCTCAGTGGGGTTATGTGTCATTTAAAATCACTTGGGATACTTGGAACTACATTTCCCGTGATCCCTAATGGGTTTCTGGTTTTGGATGATGTATTCAAGGTGAGGGACTGTTTGAAATTAGGGGGAAGTGACTTGGAACTTCCTCTTTAGTTACCTGAGCTCGAGGAGAGAGGAAGGTAAATGGCTGAGGTGAGGTTGGAATAGTTTTTTCTTACAGGCGCGTGGTCAGTTTATCTCTATCGTCATGGCTTTTATTAAAATACTATTCTCCCTTTTGATCTCAGCCCTCATCATTTTTAATCATAACAAAACAAAATAGTCAAACTATGAATATTTTGTTGCAAATGACATTTTCTGTGGTCAAAGTTTCTGAACACTTAAAAAAACATAATCTCAAATTATTTTCTAGAATGGATTGATCAAGTCACAATTTCTTTAATAGTTTGTTAGTATATATATATGCTTGAGCTTTTCCCAAAGTCCTTGCAACATCAACTATTCCCATCTTTTGTTAATAATGCCAATTTGCAGAGATACACATTTGTTTTTAGAACAGCTTGCTGATTTGTGGGATGCTTTCTTTGGCCTTAAAATAGCACAAGCTAATTGGGTCAGATAAGTATTGAACTTATAAAAATCTAGAATTTATTTATATTCCATTGCAACTGAGCAGGAACTGATATAACCAATCTAGTTATAGGTAATAGTAATACTTTAAATTAAATAATATTAATACCTTAATCTAAAAAGATATGTAATTCGGTAGCTCTAGCTACTCACTTACTGTGTGCCAGGACTTTGATAATAATAATTAAATTTACATAGCATGTTTCCTACCATGGCACTATGATTTCATTAGTGAGAATATTTTTATTTTCACTATGCAGATGAGACAACTGAGGTTTGAGGAGCTGATATTACTTACTGCTACTAAAATAATAGGTTAATGACATAAGTAAGACTTGAATTTAGATTTAGCTTCAAGTACTATATTGTATGAAACTTTATAGACTATTATAGGATACATTTTTTAATGTGTGATGTGAGCTTTGAGCCATGGATTTCACAATCTGGTAGAATATATCATATACTCTTTTTTTAATTTACAAAGCAGTTTAATAACAATAAACTTAAAAGGTTGATAGACCAGAATCTTTTTTTTTCCCCTTGGTATCTATTTTTTAAAAACATTTATTAATATTCATTTTCAGCATGGTTACATGATTCATGCTCCTACTTTCCCCTTCACTCCCTACACCCCACCCACCCATGGCCAACACACATTTCCACTGGTTTTATCATGTGTCATTGATCAAGACCTATTTCCAAATTGTTGATAGTTACATTGGTGAGGTAGTTTCGAGTCTATATCCCCAATCATGTCCACCCCAACCCATGCGTTCAAGCAGTTGTTTTTCTTATATGTTTCCTCTCCTGCAGTCCTTCCTCTGAATGTAGTTAGTGTTCCTTTCCATAAATCCTTCAGAACTGTCCTGTGTCATTGCATTGCTGCTGGTACAGAAGTCTACTGCATTTGATTTTACTGTAGTATATCAGTCTCTGTTTATAATGTTCTTCTGGATCTGCTCCTTTCACTCTGCATCAATTCCTGGAGGTCTTTCCAGTTCACCTGGAACTCCTTCAGTTTATTATTCCTTTGAGCACAATAGTATTCCATCACCAGCATATACCACAATTTGTTCAGCCATTCTCCAATTGAAGGGCACACCCTCCTTTTCCAGTTTTTGCCACCACAAAAAGCACAGCTATAAATATTTTCGTACAAGTCTGTTTATTTATGATCTCTTTGGGGTACAAACCCAACAATGGTATGGCTGGATCAAAGGGCAGGCATTTTTTATAACCCTTTGAGCATAGTGCCAAATTGCCAGCCAGAATGGTTGGATCAGTTCACAACTCCACCAGCAATGCATTAATGTCCCAATTTTGCCACATCCCCTCCAGCATTCATTACTCTCCCCTTCTTTCATTTTAGCCAATCTGCTAGGTGTGAAGTGATACCTCAGAGTCGTTTTGATTTGCATTTCTCTAATTATTAGGGATTTGGAACACTTTCTCATGTGCTTATTGATACTTTTGATTTCTTTACCTGAAAATTGCCTATTCATGTCTCTTGCCCATTTATCAATTGGGGAATGGCTTGATTTTTTATACAATTGCTTTAACTCCTTGTATATTTGAGTAATTAGACCCCTGTCAGAGTTTTT
>NC_058131.1:377315874-377361028 GCF_016433145.1 Gracilinanus agilis | reverse complement strand
TCTCTTTGCTAGTATTCTATTTAAGATTTTTGCATCTATGTTCATTAAGGAGATTGGTCTATAGTTTTCTTTCTCTGTTTTTGATCTCCCTGGCTTTGGAATCAGTACCATATTTGTGTCATAAAATGAATTTGGTAGGACTCCTTTTTTGCTAATCATATCAAATAATTTGTATAGTATTGGGATTAGTTGCTCTTTGAATGTCTGATATGTAAAGTTTAAATTCTTTTGAGAATAATTTCAGGATAAGGATCTTGCCATCTCCCCAGAATCCAGACGAAGAACATGTTTGGTGAAGACACCATGAAGATGTCTGAAAAGCCTTCACTGTACCATGAAGACCAAATTTGAACTTTGGGGTGCAGTTGATTGAACTATGGGGAGTGGAAATTGAGTTGTATATATTGTTTTAATTGTACACTGTTATACCAATAGGGGACTGCCCCCAAATTGTTTTTTTGTCAATGCAGCTAGTTTTATCCATTTGTTTATCCATTCCTTTTATCCCCCAAATTCTTAAATTTTAGAAGTTGTCTATTTTTACAGGTCCAGTGAAGAAAAAGGGCTAACCTTTTTTTTTTGCTGGACCTCAGGGGGAATTGTAAAAGTGAAATTTGGGAAATACCATCTAAAAGTATATGTATATATTTATTATGGACACCTGGGGACCTTAAAACTACACTTCCCGTGGTCCAACAGGGTTCTGGTTTGGTTCTTTGGGCGTGAGGATGCCTGCGTCACCACGCAGAGGACTGTTTAAATGGTAGGAGTATCCAAAAAGAAGCCCTCTTGGCTAGCAGACTCAGGAAGAGATGGGAGGTAACAATAATGGCCGGGCAACAGTTTTGAATTCTTACAAGCTCGTGGTCTAATGACTTTATCTAACAGCATGGCTTTAATTAAAATACTAATTTATATTATTATAGCAGTCTTTATTATTTTTAATCTTAATAGATAGAATTCACTTGTTAATCCATCAGGCCCTGGCGATTTTTTCTTATGGAGTCCTTTGATGACTTGTTCAATTTCTTTTTCTGATATGGGATTATTTAGATATTCTATTTCTTCTTTAATCTAGGCAATTTATATTTTTGTAAATATTCATGCATATCTCCTAAATTGTTATATTTGTTGCCATATAATTGGGTGAAATATTTTTTAATGATTGCCTTAATTTCCCCTTCATTAGAGGTGAGGTCTCCCTTTTCATCTCTGATACTATCAATTTGCTTTTCTTCTTTCCTTTTTTTATTAGATTGACCAGTACTTTGTCTATTTTATCTGTTTTTTCAAAGTACCAGCTTCTAGCCTTATTTATTAATTCAATAGTTCTTTTACTTTCGATTTTATTAATTTCTCCCTTGGTTTTTAGTATTTCTAATTTAGTTTTCATCTGGGGATTTTTAATTTGCTCACTTTCTAATTTTTTGAGTTGCATGCCCAATTCATTAATCTCTGCCCTACTTAATTTGTTAATATATGCATTGAAGGAAATAAATTTCCCCTGAGTACTGCTTTGGCTGCATCCCACAGAGTTTGGTAGGATGTCTCATCATTGTCATTCTCTTCAACGAAATTGTTGATGGTTTCTATGATTTCTTCTTTGACTAGCTGGTTTTGGGGAATCATATTATTTAATTTCCTATTAGTTTTTGATTTTCCTGTCCAGGTGCCCTTATTAATTATTATTTTTATTGCATTATGATCTGAGAAGGTTACATTTATTATTTCTGTTCTTTGGCATTTGTTTGCAATGTTTCTATGCCCTATTTCATGGTCAATCTTTGTGAATGTACCATGTGCAACTGAAAAGAATGTGTATTCCTTTTTGTCCCTATTTATTTTTCTCCACATATCAATTAAATCTAAATTTTCTAGGACTTCATTCACCTCTCTTACCTCTTTCTTATTTATTTTTTTGGTTTCATTTATCTAGATCTGACAGAGGAATATTTAGATCTCCCACTATTATGGTTTTTTTCTATTTCCTTCTTGAGCTCTGCCAGCTTCTCCTTTATGAATTTTGATGCTATGCTACTTGGTGCATACATATTGAGCAGTGTTATTTCCTCATTGTTTATACTGACTTTAATCAGGATGTAATGACCTTCCCTGCCTTTTTTTATCATATCTATTTTTACTTTGGCTTTGTCAGAAATCATAATAGCCACTCCTGCCTTCTTTTTCTCATTTGACGCCCAAAAGATTTTGCTCAAACCCTGAACCTTAAACTTGTGTATGTCCACCCGCCTCATATGTGTTTCTTGTAGACAACATATGGTGGGATTTTGGTTTCTAATCCACTCTGCTATTTGCTTCCATTTTATGAGCGAGTTCATCCCATTCACATTCAGAGTTATAATCATCAGTTGTGCATTTGCTGACATTTTCAAATCCTCCCCCATTCCTACCCCTTCTCCTTAAACTATTTCCTTTTAAGCCAGTGGTTTGCTTTAAGCCAGTATCCCTTATCCCCTCCCTTGATTAACTTCCCTTTCTACACCCAACCTTATTAGTCCCCTCTCTTTTTATTTTTAAAGGCCTAATATGTTCCCTCCCTCCTCTTCTACCCTCCCTGTTTTGACCTCCCCACTCCCCTGCTCCCCTTGGTTTATCCCCTCTGACTTTCTCAGTAGGGTTAGATAGAGTTTTATATCCCAATGGATAATACAGCTACTCTTCCCTGTCTGGGTTGATTACACTGAGAGTAAGGTTTAAATATTACCTCTTAATGCTCTCTTCCTCTCCTTCTTATAATAGTATTTGTCCCCTCCCCTTCCCATGTCCTCTTTGTGTGTAATAGAATATCCTGTTTTTCTAATTCTCTCATGTTTCTCTCGGTGTCCCCTGCTATTCACCCCCCTCTTTACCACCCCCTGTATCATCTTAGACCATTTAGTATTCCACCCTCTCCCTATGAATTATTCTTCTGATTACTATAATAGTGAATACTATGTTAGTGAATAGAGTTCACTACAGAGAATTATACATAGCATTTCTCCACATAGGAATACAGATAATTAGATCTTACTGAGGCCCTTAAAAAGGCAAATTTAAAAATTATGAGTTTTCTTTCTTTCCCCTCTGTTTCATATCATGAGCATTTCTATGCAATACTAACAAAGTTCAATAGCAAGAGATAGAGAAATTTCCTTTAAATAAATGTAGATACTATATATCATCTTGAGAGTCTATCTGCCAAGAAAAACCCAGCAACCATATGTGCTTAATTATGAAACCTTTTTCATATGAATAAATTTAGATCTAAACATTTGGGAAAAAACATTAATTGTACATGGATAGGCTGAGCCAATATTATAAAACTGATCATTCTATCTAAGTTAATTTACCTATTCAGTGCCATATCAATCAAACTACTCCAAAATTATTTCATAGAACTAGAAAAAAAAATTGCTCTGGAAAAACAAGAGATCAAGAATAACAAGAGGATAAATGGGGGTAAGGAGATGAAGAAAAGTGACCTAGCTGTAACAGACATTACAAAGTACTGTAAAGTGGTAAAATGACCTGGTATATGCTAAGAAATAGAATAGTCCATCAATGTAATAAATTAGGTATTCAACACATAGTAAAACAAGACATAGAGGATATCATGAAATGAAAATTAGATAACTGTTTACATTAAATTAAAAACAGTTTTTGTACATACAAATGCAATGCAACAAAGTAGGGAGGAAACTGGGGGAAACTTTTATAGCAAAAGCCTTTGACTAAGACATAATTGCTCAAATATATAGAAAACTGAGTCAAATTTGTAAGAATACAAATTATTCCCTAATTGACAAAAGTTTATGAAGGATAACAGTATCAGGATATGAATAGCCAGTTCTCAGATGAAAAAATTAAAACTATTTCCATATGAAAAAATGCCACAAATCATTATTGATAAGAGAAATACAAATTAAAATAACTCTGATATACAACCTCACATAAGTTTGAAATACGAGCAAAAAAAGGAATTTGATAAATGCTGGAAGAGTTGTGGGAAAATTGAACACTAATATCCTATTGATGTAGTTGTGAACTGAAACAGCCATTGTGGGGAATAATTTGTAACCACAACCAAAAGGTCAAAAATTTTGCATATCCTTTCACTCAGTAATACTATTACTAGATTTATATTCCAAAGAGATCAAGGAATGGGCAGGGGTTGGGGGGAGATCTACTTCTCTAAAAATATAGTAACTTCTTTTGTGGTGACAAGGATTTGGAATCTGAAAGGATGCCTATTAGCTGAGGAATGGCTGAACGAATTGAGGTATAAGATTTTAATGGGAATGTGTTGTACCATAAGAAAGAATACACATTATGATCCTGAAATAAAATTAAAAAACCTGGAAAGACTTATATGAAGTGATGCAAAGTGACATGAACAGAACCAGGAGAATGTTCTACTACACAGTAAAATCAATATTATATGATGACTGTGAATAACTTAACTTTATCAACAATGCAAATTGTTATCTAATTGGTAGAAAAGAAAGGGAAGGAGGCAGAAGTTAAATGAAAAAGATCAGAAAACAAGTATAAAAATTGTTTCTACACATACTAAAAAAAAAGGGAAAGAAAAAAAAGACACTGACAAACTGGAGAACATTGAAAGGAATACCAGGACAACTAAAGGTCTCAAAATCATGCGATATATAAATCAATATTGTTATAATTCAAAAGGTTACCCTTTGGGAGCATGATTATAATTGTTCTTTTTAATAACATGACAGAATTAAGAGGAAAAGAAGAAAATAGTAGAAAAATAGACAAACAAAAAATCATGAAAGAAAATGTAAAAAGTGAATTTGGTCATAAAGTCACGAAAAACTTCCTAAAAAGTAGAGTTATCAGAATTGCCTATTTTCAGAAGTACAGAGATCCCTCACCTACTGTAAGCGTTACATTCCAGAGACCCCTGGGAGAAGTAAAAATCTTTGAAGCAGTGATGTTCATTGCCAGAAGCCTTAGAAGACCCATATCATTTGGATGGCATAGGGTTTGAAATAAATCCAAACTTTGATGAAATCTTCAGAAAAACACAACACTGCAGTGCAACACTATCAGATGTCTATGAGAAGCGGACAAGGAGAGATGCTGAAGATATGGGCACAATGTAGGCGAACAGACCAATGCCACAGTTACTGAGCCAATCAGTGCCCAGGATACAGAACGCAGGACTGTGGTTGGTCACCTCTCATCCCATCAGCCAATAGTGTGCTGTGTATAATCTCATTTTGACAATCTTGCACAAGTGGTAGTGGCATACTTCATTTCCATTGTGTATAGTAAGGTATTCAAATGCAAAGCCCCTCAATATAGTGAAAACTCCACAAAACAGAATTATATATATATATATATATGTATATATATATATATATATAATATTTGTATTTTTTTAAATGCAATACACAGAAACCATGATTAGTGAACCATGATACAGGGAGGGACAATTATAGTGGGTTCTCCTTAACTTGAAGTTTTCAACCATAGTCTAAAAGATTACTTCTTGGTTAGGTTGTAGATGGGGTTATTATTTCAGGCTATGTTGGATAAAACCACTTGCAATATTTCTTCCAAAAGTAAAATTTTGTAATGCTCTGTTTCACGAAAAATATAGCCATACATTTCAAAGAGTATATGAAGAAAAGGTAATATGTATTCAGTCTGGAAAGAAATTAGAACCCAAATGTGAAGGGCTTTAAAAGTCAAATGAATTTGATTTTGGTCCTAGTGGAAAATAGGAAAGGATTCTCAAGTGTAGTATACAGAATTTGGGTGATATAGTTTTTTCTAGCTTTGGCTGAGTTCCAAAAGCTGTTAGAGGTTTGGAATCTTGAGGAAAGGCAGTTGGCTGGATCTTCCGTGGAGGGAGGTTGTGAATCAGCCGAGCTACTTTGATTACCTAGCTTTAATATTGAAATTTAGCCTAGCTTTGATATATTTACTTAAGAAATTATTATTTTAGATAAACCCTTTATATCTTCCTTTCCTAATACCATCCCTGCCTTCCCTCCCTTAACTTATATGTCTGTGGAGTTAATAAGGAGAGTAATTATAGAGGAGTTAAATCTGTGAAGAGTTACTTAATTGATAGCATTAGTTATAGTTAGTCAGTCATCATTTATTCCCTTTAGATAGCAATAGCACTTTATAAAGCTGAGTTTAAAGGCAGGTCCTTACTCAGACTCCATCTTTACTTCCCTTCCCCCATCTGAGGTTCCTGAGACAACTGATAGGGCTTTCCTTTGATCCACCTTCCTAAAAAACATCCTTCAAACAAAATAAACCATTTTGTGTTTCATCAGCCCTATTAGTGTAATTTGTCTGTTAGTTATCAAGAGGGAAGAAGAGGGAAAGAGACAACATACTCTGGGCTTAGAGGGAAGCTGGGCATCCATCTTGAAGGAAGGTGTTACTTCAAAAAAGGTCCCTTCCTGTGAAATTAACTAAAGCCTGTTTGTTAATTTCAGTCTAGTCTATTTCCCTCAGCTTGTGTTTGAGTCTAAGTCCCAGTCTGTAAGCCTGCTGTGTTTGTCTGTTTAGTTTAATTTCTCTTCTCCCTAAAAGATCTCTGTTTCCCTTCTGTGTTATACTCCTGACTTCAGTCCTATTATACCCTGAATCTCCTTTAATCCCAGCCTACCTATAACCAAGATTACCCACTTAGCAAGTCTCCAACATCCTCCTTTCAACTTCCTTATACCCCACCTTTCCTCAAATTATCCCCATTACACAAGTAGTTGAGTAACATGGTTGGACCTGTGATTTCTAAATATTATTTCAGAAGTTATACGTTGAATGAGAAGGGAGGCACAAGAATTAAGATGACAGATTGTGAAATAGTTGAAAAGAGTTTAAAAGATAAGTTATCAGGCTCTGAATTTAGCTAGGAAACATGAAACTTGAAGTATTGGGCTTTGTTCTTAAATACCATGATCTTAGGAAGAAAAATTTTGTTTGAGAAATGTATTTGAATCTTGGAATAGCTGGGTGCTACAGAGGATATTGTACTAGGCCTGCAGTCAAGAAGAACTGAGTTCAAATCCAGCCTGATACTTACTAGTTGTGTGACCCTAGGCAAGTCACTCCACTCCCATTAGCTTCTGATCCTCATCTGCAAAATGGGGACAAAGCAGAGAAGGAAATAGCATGCCACTACAGTGTCTTTGCCAAAATAATGAGGTCACAATGTTGGAAATGAGTCAACAAAACAACATTTTGAATTTCAGTCTAAAATTGTCTTTTCTTTAACCATTCCCTAGCTAAAAATAAGAACTTTTTAATTCTTCAATTGATGAAGAATCTTTGCTGTGCTCCCAAGAAATATTTCTTCTACAGATACATAATTTATGACTGAAAGGTATCTTAATTTTAAATTTCAGATAAATTTTGAGATCCCAAAAGGTGAAATGATTTGCTAAAGGTAATATTGGTAGACAAACAGCTGAGCAAACTTAAACTGAAACCTCTAACATAAAATAATAGTTTTTTTTAAATATTACATCATACTGACTCAAAATTATGATGAATTTTACTTTGAAGTCATATGCATTATATTTATGGTAGCAAATGTTTAAGACTACATTTAAATAATTATCATGAGAGAAATTCTGAGAGAAAAATTTCTGAGAATGATCCATTCATTAGCAAGCCTTAGTAACTGCTAATAAATGGGATCAATGGTTTTTCAATGACAAAGACCCCAAGTAGAAGTTTACAAGGTCTTTTAAAATGATTAATATGACACTACAAAATCTCAAGTAACTTAGATTTCTGTTCTAATTGATTAGAGAGTAAAAACCTCTCACATCAGCTTGTTATAACAACATTTGAACTTCCTCTTCTCAACCTCCCATAATCACAAACAAGACATGGTTTAAAGAATTGGTAGTTGGAACAGCTTAGATGAAATCAGAATGATCTTTAGGTTAAATACATTCTCTAGAATGTAGGTAAAGGGAGACATTATAAGGGTAGAAGTCCAGATTAAAAGACAAGGTTGGAGGTGCAAGTTTTGAGAATAGAATTGCAATCCAAGTGATCTGAGATCACCTGAATAAGCTTCCAAGGATAAGTAACAGTAAGGAGGAATATTAAATGTAGCTTGATTAAGCCTTAACAAAATAGAATTTAAATTAACTTTCAATTTCACACAATCAGATTCTATCTTCAGCTTAATTCAATTTTAATGAGGTAAGGAATCATATATTATTCATCTCTGTTTTCCCCATAACAACACACAGAGACATTCATATAGTAGGTACTCAAGCGGAGTTGCCAATTACAATCACCTCACTTAAAATACTCAAATTTTTACTTCGGACAACTTTCAATTGAATTCCACCTAAATATTTAATGAGCATCCACCATTGGCACAGGAATGTATAAAGCCCTATATAAACAAAAAAATAGAATGGTTCCAGACCTTAAGAAGCTTACATTCTACTTAAAGGAATAAAACATATATAAATAAAACCTAATTTCAGTAGGAAAATATATTAATCAAGTAGTTAACAAAAATATCACATTTCCAGATAACATAAACTAGGAGGGATAGTTAAGAGATTGGATGAAAATGTAACTGCTTTTATTCAGTCACAATCAAGTTATTTTATCTCTTTGAGAATGGTTGTTCATTTTTGGAGTAGGAATGGAAGAGGCAGATTGACCTAGTTCATAGAATGTTGACCTGGAAGCTAGGAAGAGCTGGATTCAAGTTCTATATTCTGAAAATACTGTTTGGGTGACCCTGAGTTTGTCATTAACACATCTATGCTCTCTAGACCAGTGATGGGCAAACTATGGCCCGTGGGCCAGCTACAGCCCCCTGAAATGTTCTATCTGGCCCCATGACATTATTCCTAATCTGACAAATACAATGAGTAGGATGCAATACAATGAAACTTCAAAAGAGCTGCCTTAGAAACAGACTCATAGATGAGCATTTCCTTTCCTTAGGCCCTCTCTTTAAAAAGTTTGCCCATCACTGCTCTAGACTACTCTCTAAGGCTGTAGATTTCAGAGAAGGTAATGACTTGTATGGGTAGAATCAGTTTCCTTACCCCACAGCTTTCTATATACCTCCTTCAAATTTCAAGCTAGTCCCCCAAAAAACCCTAATAGTAGAAATAATAAGAAAAACATCAATAACAATATTAATAATTACCATGTTTGTATGGAATAATGAATAAATGAGGTAGAGTAGCCAAAAACGAAAATGAAAATCACCCTACCCCTTTAGATTCTTATTCTAATCAAAACCTAGTAAAATAATTTAATTTGCTTAGAGGGTCACAGTCATTTATGACATTGCACAATCCTCACATATTTTTGAAGTAGCAGATGTCTCAGACTCTTGAAATCTACATAGTAGCTCATCCTTTTCATAGATTTGGGGTTCCTTGCTCCACATTCATATTTGTATTTATAGATCACTGAGATTTGTTATATTTTAAATTCAATAAAAGCCAACTGGTTTATTTTTAATGGTTTGTTTGCAGCTGGAGAACACCCCCTGACATGTCTTAATTTAAAGTTTCTTCCTGTCTCCAGTTCTCAAGAAAAGGAAATGAATTCTTATTGCCTCCTCTATCTCATTTAAGTTTCTATAATCACATAGCCTTCACACCTTACTAGTCACATTTTATTTGGCAGTAGGTTTTGTTCCTTTATGTTTAAATTTAGCACTGAATATAAATGGTATTATTCAAACTCAATAAACCCTAATAATCTTTCCATGAATTTTACAGGTGATTTGCTACCTAATTGTTCCTTAAACTAATAGATACATTCCTATTTATAACTCTATATATTCAGTGCTGTTATTAGCATCCCTAGAGATAAATGTGCACATTGATGGGCACAATAATCTCCATAAAATCATGACAGAAAATGTGATCTTATTCACAGAAATATTTAATCGATGTTTCTTCCTGTCATAACTGAAGAAGTTTCCAAAATAATTAACAAATGAGACATTAACGTACTGCTTAGTAACACAATCCTATTTTAGTCAAAGAAGACCATCTGCATTTGATAGGAGAAATATTTGTCCTCGCCTCTTTCTTCCATACCCACCAAGTAAAAATGGGTTTTGTATTTTTATATGCTTAGAAAAATCCTATCCTCCACTAAGTGCCTCTTCTAATTTCTCACCATGGGCTGATGAGAACTACTTGGCTCTGAAAATCTTAGTCAATAGAGTTCAAACTATAAGATGACTCACAAAGCAGCAATTATTTCAAGTGTAGGTTTAGAAACAGATAGTATTGTTAGGAACTGAGAATCAAACAAGCTGAATTCAGGACTTTTCACCAGAAGATTATTCAACAAATGGTCCTTTCCATCCTTCAGTGGGGAAGTAATAAATATATATATACATATATATATATATATATGTGTGTGTGTGTGTGTGTGTGTGTGTGTGTGTGTGTGTGTGTGTGTGTGTATGAATAAAAACTCTAATACAACAACTCAAAAATCTATAAGGCTTATAAGATTTGTTCTTTAAATTGATGAAGGTAGTAAGATGTAGTATATATTATTGTATACATCAGTGATTCCCAAAGTAGGCGTTACTGCCCC
The DNA here is from genome assembly GCF_016433145.1 of Gracilinanus agilis. NCBI lineage: Eukaryota > Metazoa > Chordata > Mammalia > Didelphimorphia > Didelphidae > Gracilinanus > Gracilinanus agilis. The sequence continues at coordinate 377,350,432 of NC_058131.1, read as the reverse complement.
CTGGTGGGTGCTGCAGCAATCCAGGAGAGAGGTGATGGCCACAGGTGCACTTATCTTTACTATTAATTGCTATTAAAATTTAAAAAAAATTAATTTCCAGGGGTCTAAGTAATATGTTTTTCTGGAAAGGGGATGGCAGGCCAAAAAAGTTTGGGAACCCCTGGCATACATTGTTTTGATTTTGTATTCGAAGCCAGTCTCTGTAATCTACCAGCACTGACAATTAATTTAAACTCTTTGGGATTGTATAAAATGAAAGCATTAAATTGATTGTGCTTTCTATGCAAATTTCTGTGAAGCCCAAGTTAGTTAATTTGTAAAGCTATTTTCAAATTTTAAACTTCTCTCTAAAAATCAATTATATCTCTGAAATCTCCTTAGTTTGATTCTAATATTCACCATGGTAAACACACTTCTGAGATAAGATGGTAAAAGATAGAATGAATGTATTTGTCCTCATGGCTACCTGATGTACAGAACTTCATTCTCTGTAAGCAGAGTTGTACCATGTATATGTATGCTTCTGCCCATGAAAAATTTGAAGTCACTTTTAAGACAGAGAATGGAAAGTTGGTGATCAGTAAAAAGCTATGAAAATAACTCAATAGATAAAAATGAAAAAAAATTCAAGGATATGATCCCATAGATATAAAATGAGGAAATACTGGGATCTGATATATAGTTGAGTCCACTCATGCCTTTGCCCTGGAAAAGGCAGAACCTAACTTGACAGATAAAGCTAAGAATTTGACAATCTCTACCCTTTCTAGTAACGTCCCTATGTCTGTAATATGAGCTACAAGAAATAACAATGACTCCTTTAAGATTGTTAATAATAGATCACAACCTAACCTCTTTGACTAAGATTATTCATTACAATTTTGGCATTATATAAGGAATTATGATCATAATTCTTTCCATTACTGCTAACCAAAAGAGAGTAAATGCTCCCTCTGGCAAAATGTGATATGATATGATATGATGGTAGAATGCTGCCCAAACATCCTTATTTCTCTTTTTAGTGACAAAAAGTCTGTAAACACGGTAATCCCCAAATTGAAAGGGAAGTTCACAGCCAAGGTCTTCTTTGTTTTTACACCAAATATATCTTTTCTGGATTTCACCTTATGTCTGGAGGAAGCTGTCAAATATGATGATATTAAGAAAGTGGTGAATCTCATATTAGAAGGTTTCTTTAAATAAAAAAAATCCTGTTATTTAAAAAGTGACATACAGTCTTCTGTTTTCATTATTAGTATTGATAGTTTCCTCAGCATTCATTTTATGAGTCTTACTTCTTCCTAATGAAAATAAGTATGGACAAAATACCTATGTAATAAACATCATCATCCAAATGGTCTTTGTTCCCTGATAAAAGGGTTTTATCATCACTCTAGCCATCCCATGTCTATTTCCCCATACTGGAAATTTCATATCCATCCATAAATAGTCTCTTCAATAAGAAACTTCTTTATCATGGAGAGAAAGCATATAGTTCTGTGATTCTTTTTGTTTGATTGTTTTACCATCAAAAATATCATATTTAGGTAATATTGTTATTCACAGTCAAAACGAACTCCTTGAAATATGAATTAAAGACTTTCTTTGTGACTCAGTTCAAATTCTACCTTATTCAGGAGGACTTTCCTAGATTCTTCATCCTATCCCCAGGTGCATTCATCTCTTAAATTTTCTTTCATCTAGGCCATGACTGTATGCATATAAGTATCACACATATGTACAAAAATAAGCATATATGTACACAAATACATTATATGTGTATATTCATGTAAGGCAAAAATAAATACAGACACACATAGGTACCTATATGTATCTATATATAAATAGCTATATATAGATACAGATATGTATTTCTACATGAACATTTACACATACAGATAATGTGTGAGTATAACTTTGTATTTTTACCTAGGTTTATATCCATGTGTATATACATACATATACAGACATGCTACATGCCTGAATTAGAGAAGGAATTAATATCAACTTCAGAGAGAGATATAGTTCCAGATTGTTTGGGGACTGACACAAGGAGAGAGCAAAAAATACTTTGGAAAATACATATGTATAGGGAAAGCTTGCTCCTCAATATTAGCAGATTGTCTCCCTAGAAACTTTGGAAAAACAATTTTTCCTTTGGTAAGATTAGGTTCTCTCTCTCTCTCTCTCTCTCTCTCTCTCTCTCTCTCTCTCTCTCTCTCTCTCTCTCTCTCTCTCTCCTCTCTCTCTCTCTCTCTCTCCCTCACACACACACACACACACTCACACACACACACAATTCTTATTTTATCTCATCTATTTCTTTCCCATCAGAAAAGTTTATTTAATAGTGTATTTCTCTAGTTTATTTGAAACCATATTAGTCCTCCAATTTCCATCTATCATTTGCTTAGATGAGTAGACCTACTTGCTATTTGCTGTTGATGATGTTCTCATAAGTAATCATTTCATGGGAAGATGTCAAGCCATGAGCCAAGCTCTCTGTTCTAAAGTGAAGATCTTCAACATTGTTTTATACCTCACAAACCTTTGTTTGGTGCTTCTTTTTAATTTATGCAAAAGACTAAAATAATCTATATAAAATAATCAAAAGCTAATCATGTTATTCTGTTGCCCCAAAGTTTAAAAATTATGTACAAATTTGAGGAAAAAATAGAAATTTATTTGTTAAACTTTTAAAAACTCTTTAGATTCTAGATACAATCAGCAATATTCTGGAACAGAACCATAAAATTGGGACTTGTTATATTATTTTGTTGATTTTTAAAACTTAAAAAAAGTGAATAACAACATATGAGCAATGCACATTAAATTTTAAAAATATCCTGAATACATTTTCTTTTCTTTTGGAGAGCTACTTGTTAAACATTTGCTAGCGTACCATGTCCTAAAAACTACATTTTCAGGCAATTATTCATTACTTTTCCTCATTTGATGTAGCTTCCAAGAAACAACTTCCCAAATTTAAGATTTCACTTCTGGTCTTTCTACCTTTTCAAAAGTTATTCTTCATACATGTAATGTTCATTTTTCTTTTTCCAAAAATTGGAAATAGCAGCTCCCTAAACTCAAATTCAAGTGTCATTTTTTAATCTTTATTTTATTTTAATAACAAAATTTCACATTTTCCAAAGTTAATGATGCATATTGTCTCTCTACAAGCAATTTGATCTGGGTTATACATATATTATCACACAAAACTTATTTCAATATTATTCATTTTTTGTAATAATCTTATAAATCCCCAACCCCAAATCATACACCCAAATAAACAAGTGATAAAACACATGGTTTTCATCTGCATTTTTACTCCAAGAGTTTACTCCAAGATTCTTTTTCATAAATCCCTCAGAATTGTCCTGGATCATTGCATTGCTTATAGTAGCAAAGTTTATCACATTTGATTATTCCACAACACTTTAGTTACTGTGTATAATGCTCTCTTGATTCTTCTTATTTCACTCTGCTCACTGCATGTAGGTCTTTCCTGTTCTTTCTGAAATCATCCTGTTCATTATTCTTACAGGACAATAATATTCCATCACCATCACCACATTTTGTTCAGCCATTTCCCAATTAAGGGACATCCCATTAGTTGCCAATTATTTACCATCACAAAAAAAATGCAATTATAAATATTTTAGTACAAAGAGGTCCTTTCCCATTTTTAAAAGTATCTTTGGGATAAGGACTTAGTGGTTGTATTGCAAGATCAAGTATGTGTTCTTTTGAAGCCCTTTGGGCATAATTCCAAATTGCCTTCCAGAATGTTTGGATCAAATCACAACTTCACCAGCAGTGTCCCAGTTTTGCCCTATTCCATTCAACATTTATTATTTTCCTTTACTGTCATTTTGGCCAATCTAATACATGTAAAGAGGTACCTCAGGGTTGTTTTAATTTGCATTTCTCTGATCAAAAGTGATTTAGAACATTTTTCATATGATCATTGGTATCTTTGATTACTTCATCTAAAAACTGCATATTCATATCTTTTGACTATCATTTGGGTAATGACCTGGATTCTTAAAAATTTGACATAGTTCTTTATATAATTGAGAAATGAGACCTTTATAAGAAAATTTGTTATAAAATAATTTTCCCCAGATTGTTGCTTCCCTTCTATTCTTGGTTGCATTAGTTTTGTTTTTTCAAAAGCTTTTTTAATTTAATATAATCAAAATGAGTCATTTTACATCTTGTAATGTTCTCTATCTCTTATTTGGTCTTAAGTTATTAAATTCTCCATAGATCTGAAGGGTAAACTATTCTGTTACCCTAATTTACTTAAAATGTAACTCTTTATATTTGTCATATACCCATTTTGACCTTATCTTGGGATAAGGTATAAGATATTGATCTAAAACTGATTTTTGCCATACTGTTTTCCAATTTTCCCACCAGTTTTTGTCAAATAGTGAATTCTTACTCTCAAAACTCAGTTCTTTGGGTTTATCAAACACTAGATTGCTGAGGTCATTTAGCCCTAGTCTATTTTATTGATCCATCCTTCTATTTCTTAGCCATACCAGACTGGTTTAAGGATTACCACTTTATAGCACAGTTTAAGCTTTAGAACTGTTAGGTCACCATCCTTCACATTTTTTTTCATTAGTTCCCTTGATATTCTTGATCTTTTGTTTTTTCTAATACTATAAAATAATTTTTGATAGTTTCTTTGGTATGGCACTAAATAAGTAAATTAATTTAGAAAGTATTGTCATTTTTATTATATTAGTCAATCTACCTAGGGGTAATTAATGTTTTTTTTTTCTAATTGTTTAGATCTAATTTTATCTGTGTGAAAAGTTTTGTAATTGTGTTCATATAATTCTGGTGTTTGCTTTGGCAAATAGATTCCCAAATATTTTATACTTCTAAAGTTATTTTAAATGGAATTTCTCTTTCTACCTCTTGCTGTTGAGTTATGTTGGAAATATATAGAAATATTGATGATTTATGTGGATATATTTTATATCCTGCTGTTTTAGTGGTGCAAATGGTGAACCCCTGGGTTCAGGAAGAAAACCATTCTCAAGGAGGAGAGGACTCCAAACTTAGCTTAAAAGTAAAAAGAAAGATTAATCAGTAAGATAGGATTAATGGCCAGCAAGACAGTTTGAGTGGAACAGCCATGGGAGGCTGCCCCCCCTCCCCCCTCTCCCATCCCCCCCATTACCCTAGTTCTCACCCTTTTCTATCCTTCCCCCTTCCCACCCCCCCCCATGCACATAACTCCTTGCACTCTGGCATTCAGTGGGTGCACGGTCTGTGCCTGTCCAAGACCCTCAGGGCCTATGGACTGTCCAGGTGTCTATCTCAACTCAAAGGAATTCCAAGGGCAATGGTCCTTGCCTCAGGGTCATGAGGGCAGGAAGGGGGAAGGGGATTCCCCTGCTCATGGCCTGCCTGAGTTAAGGGGTACAGGGTCCCTGCCATCTCTGCACAATGCCCATGTCATTGCTACTGTGCTAAAATTATTAATTATTTCTACTACTTTTTAAAATAATTTTCTAGGATTCTCTAAGTATACACATCATATCATCTGTAAAGAGTGATAATTTGGTTTCCTCATTGCCTACTTTGGTTCTTCAATTTTTCTTCTCTAATTGATAAAACTAGCATTTCTAGTACAATATTAAATAATGGTGTTGATAATGGGCATCTTTGCTTCCCTTATGATGTTACTGGGAAGACTTCTAACTTATTGCCATGGTACTTGGTGATGCTTTTAAATAAGTACTACTTATTATTTTGAGGAAAGGTCCTTTTAGTCCTATGATTTCTAGGGTTTTCAACAGGAATGGGTGTTGTATTTTGTCAAAGATCTTTTCTGTACCTAGAAATGGGAGTGTTCAAACTGCAATGACAGGCTTAGGAAAGAAACTAACCTATGGCTAAGGTGTCAGGGAGTGGACTACTTACAATGGACACTAAAAGAATGGTCCCTGCCCCAGGGGTGTGGACCATCTTGGGAAGGATCTCTGATACAATGGGAGAAGCTACTAGGACAAAAGGGTACTTAGCATTTGCTTAGCCCCATCTAACTGGGATTATCATTTACCTTAGGGTCTATTATTCAGTCTGAAACTGACTAAATCTGAAATTTCCCTAAGGACAAACTCTCCAGGGAACAAGAAAGAACTTGGGGTCTCTAGCTATAAGAATTCAAATTTAGGTTTTATGCTAAATATGAGAATTCTAAAATAATATTGTGGTGTCTGATTTAAAAAATATTACAGCTTAAGTCAAAATGACTTTCAGCTGTTATATTTACAAAGAGGTGGAAAGAGTGAAAGTGGAAAAATGTATATAAAGAGACAGAAAGTACTGCCTAGCTACCAATACCCTGAGTTTAATACTAATGTCTCCAGATCACAAATGTGAATCCCAAAGTGAATCTCACCAGAATTCAAAATCCTAATTAGGAAGACAAAATCCAAAGAGCCAGGAGACACTGATGCTGAAGAATCAGCTGAGAACCTTCAGTGCACACAAGGCTAAGACCACCAAGAATCTCACCAGAACTCATACTGAAGGAAGTGTCCCACCAAAGCTCCAAGAAACAGAGAGGGTCTCCTAACTGAAGAACCAAGGAAGGAATCACTCCATTCACCACCACAGGATCCAAGAAAAGAGTTTCCTCCTCCTATTATAGGGGAGCAAATGGTGAACCCCCGGTTCTGGAAGGAAACTTTTTTCAAATATAGTACTGATACCTAAGCTAGGAAGACAAAAATTGGGAAAGAAAATTACAGACCAATCTGTGGTAATGTAATAATACTGATGCAAAAATCTCAAATAAAATTGTAGCAAAGAAGGGGCAGCTGGGTAGCTCAGTGGATTGAGAGTCAGGTCTAGAGACGGGAGGTCCTAGGTTCAAACCCGGCCTCAGCCACTTCCCAGCTGTGTGACCCTGGGCAAGTCACTTGACCCCCATTGCCCACCCTTACCACTCTTCCACCTATGAGACAATACACCAAAGTACAAGGGTTTAAAAAAAAATTGTAGCAAAGAATCTACAGCAAGTTATCACAATGATTATTCACTATGACCAGGTAGGATTTATACCAGAAATGCATGACTGATTTAACATTAGGAAAACCATCAGAATATTTGATAATATCAATAGCCAAACTAACAGAAATTACATGATTATCTCAATAGTATCTAAGGGAACCCTAAGTTTTAGGGTTAGCTTGTAAGCTGTGTGAAGAGTGAATCAAACTCTCTTTGTCTATTAACCGGCAACTTTTAAGTTAATCAATCAAAAACTTAAGAACCCCTACTTAGTACCTTACCAACTAAGTATGAGAATTCTCAAGTCACTTGCTAGAGTAGGTGACAACTCCAGAGGCCAATGCCACCCCTCACCCCCCATGCAGTGCTAGACAAATTGAAAGACTACAATTGGTTCCCATAAAGTAGGGAAGCAACAGGAAGTGATTTCGAGAAAACTGCTTTAAAAAGGCCAGCTCAAGGATTCAGGCTCTGACTCTGCATTGGTGAGCTGGACTGGAGTGGCATGGGCATTGTGCAGAGATGGTAGGGACCCTGTACCCCTTAACTCGGGCAGGCTGTGTACAGGAAAATAACCTTTTCAATTATAAGTATCCTTTTCCATATGTAAATATGTCACTGATTTTATACAAGAGAGTATTTGTAGAATTTTTATCCATTGATTAAAAAAATAGAACATAGTAAATACACAAGCAACAGAATGGTATAGTGCAGTGGTGACAAACCTATGACATGCGTGTCAGTGCCATTTTCAATGACATGCAACCACATGAGGCCCCATACAGAGAAGTATGGGGCTACATGCCAAGGATGAAACATAGTGTAGTGTAGACACTCTGTGCACTAGATGACAATTCTACCTATATTAATTTACCTAATTTGGTTTATTATTTACAATTATACATTTTGTTATTTAAACTATAAATATCATGAAATTATGTTTGTTTGTTTGTTTGTTTTTTGAAGGAACACACCACTGAGTTATTCTTGATTTTTTGGCAAATTTTGACACACCAAACTCAAAAGGTTGCCCATCACTGGTATAGAGGATAAAGGATAGAAATAAAAAAAAGACTTCAGTTCCAATTCTACCTCTGACACATACTGATTATGTGATGTTAGGTAAATCACTTAACTTATCATTACCTCAGAAAATTCTGTGTGACCAGGTAAGGAGTTCTCTATACTAATTTAATCACATGTCTGAACTGTTGTGAGGAAGATTATTTAGTATTAATTACATATAGGTTATATGGACCTAGCAGGAAGGGCTGGAGCATTCCAAGATGGAATGAAGGATCAGGAAGTTGCTTGGGCTCTGAGAGAGACTCCAGTAGTGGTTGGCAACAACTGTTGCCAGCCTTGGGAGATCTCAGAACTGCATCCTGATTCCCTGGGATCCTGAATGATGGTGGCTTTCAACAAGTGGATAAGACCTGCAGAGCTGCACCAAGTGGAGGAGGGGTTTGGGATCTGGTGGACAGCATCTCAAGCACACTCTCTCTACTTGGGTACCTTGGACCACCTTGACTTTTGGCATCCTGTGATCATCTTTGGATTACCATGAGAACCCTCAAAGCCACCCTCAGGCCCTTTAGCTGTGCTGGTCAAACCTGGCTAGAACCAGGTTTGAAGCAGCCTTCCCAGAGACTCCAGTACTGCTCCTTGAGCCCTGCCTGGCCTAGGTCAAATAAAGTTAGAGTAAACAAGTCCTCCCCTTGCCCCTGTGATTTGCCCTTTAGGGTTTTAAGTGTAGAATCCTCTATCCCACATTTATTAGTAAATCATAATTAAAACTGTTAAACCCCTTTACCTTGCCTGCTGGTTCCAAAGACCCTGGCCTGGGGTGAGCAGCATGACAGTTGGAGCTAACTGCCATTCTTGATTCTTGGTCTCCCTATCCTGGCTGGTTTTGTCTCTCCTTCAACCCAGTGTGTGTACCCACAAACCATTAGGACACATTTACATTCCTGGTGCCCCATTCTTTTTACAGAACCCTGGTCTCAAATAATTATGGCAAAAAGCTAGTATGAATTCAGAAACACACTTTAAGTAGTTTTCTATCTATCTATATATGTAGAAAACTACGTAAAGTGTGTTTCTGAATATATAGTGGGTGAGAGTGGGAGCAAAGGTAGGTGTGTGCATATATATAAAAAAAATTAAATATAGAATAAAATCACAATTGTTCAAATGGATTCTAGAAGCCCCTTGCAATAATTCTGATGCCTTTTTATGGACCATAGCCCATAGACTGGATTTACCAAAGTAATTAAGACATAAAGAGGTCAAATTGTTTATCTTACTTTTCAAAGCTCTTAACTAATGCAATCAAGAATGGAGTTCTGTTGTCCTCATTACCCAGTGAATCATTTTCTTGTACAAATGATAAATGAATAGCTTTCAAGTTCATAAAATAGACCATGCCCTGAAAAGATTGCCTAGAATCAAAGAAAGATTTTTGTGAGAATCTGCTAAGATCCCAATTTAAAAGAACAGACTACAGTGTATAAATGCTTTGGCAAGTCAAATTAATCCTATAACATCCAGGACCTTGAAAAAGAAATATATCAGCTATCTACCCAATTCCTGGCTTTCTGTTATTGGTGACTATTTGCTGAATGGCCAGCTGGTTGTCTACTGTAATTGTCACTACTATTTGTACTTTTCTGTATGATGTTATATAAAAAGGGATTTAAGACACTCTAAAATACTTTATCTGTTTTTGCTATACAACATATTTTCTAACTTTCCCTTTTATTTCATTTGGTACAGCTATATAGAATATAGTCAAGGGCATTAATCTTTCTAGTCTCCAAGAAATACAGAATTTCATAGGTCCCTTCTTAAGAGATTTTTATTTAGACTTCATATCCAGTCCCTAAGTACCATGTTATATAAATTTACTAACTCCTAAACATACAATGTTGGCAACTATTACAACTGACAATTCATACAATTCATAATTATCACTTTAAAAATAAAGCTGGTTGATTAAAAATCAACCATCTAGCACAGGGGTCGGCAAAGTATGGCTCTCTAGCCATATCTGGCTCTTTTGAAGGCCAGATATGGCTCTTTCTGCAGGAGCCATAAATTCATTTTTTTTTTCAGGCGCTGTTACAGGAGTGTGCACTGTTACAGGAGTGTGCAATGTGAGCACTGTACTGCTCTCACGAAATTACATTTTAAAAAATGTGGCATTTATGGTTCTCACGGCCAAAAATCTGATCTAGCAGATTTACTGGACCTTCTAAATGATTGCGTTTGTTATAGTATAATGTACAAAGAAAATAGAGAGAAAAGAATATGAAAATAAAACAATGTAGGGAAATGTTCTTAGACTTAGGATTTATTTTAAAACCTAGTTGTTTTTGTCTATTATTTAGATTTTTAGGTTTACACTTTAAAGAAAAAATGTTTTTACTTTATGCAAAGTAGGTACTACATTTAATCCAAAAAGCACTTAATAAGGTTCTACTATGTGTGCACATTGTGATAGGCACTGAAGATACAAAGAGAAAAAAAAAAGTCTCTACCTTCAAAGAGCTTACAGTCTACTTATTATATAATAAATATTTGTTTGTTTTTTAATACACTTGTAAAAATAAAAACACTAAAATACTAGCTTAGTATCATCCCAGATAGTTACTCTAAATGCTTGTTTTGCATCATGTTCTTAAGTCTAACCAGGCATATACAAGAAATGTATGCTTTAAAAGATAGATGCTGAATGGCCTGGGAAGCTAGTCTTAGTGATCAAACATTCTTCAAAACTGACAGGTTTATCTCCTCTGTGAGAGTGCAATTCAGGGCTGTAGGGGATTCTTTTGGAAACCATTTGAAGTGTCCAGCAGGGTGAGAACATTAATAACTTACCATTGCTGTCAGAGACACCTCAGTCTGTGAATTCTGTAAAGTCAATAGGCCTGAATGCCATAAAGATAAGGAGAAAATCCACTGCTGGGTGACAGATGAAATCAAAGTCACCAAAATGGAGTACCTCCTCCAACACCTCACCAATGCCTGCAGAATGTAAATTGCTGTTAACCAAGAGATGATGGAGTTTGTATTCCAGACACGAAAACCTCAGAAGAATATGAGCAAACTCACACATGTACATGTTTAACCTCCATAATTTCAGGAATATAATGGACTATCTTCAGAAATTATAACTTCTTATTAGAATAACCACTCAGGGTCACTGATGATACAACTGAAAATTCAGCTGCGTATTGATTTTTACAAGGGCATGGTAACTAGCTGAGTAGAACTTGACTGCTTCAATTCAAATATAAAAAGTATTAGTTTTGCATGGAATTGATGGAACTCGTGTTCTAAATCCTTAGGGATGCATCTTCAAATGCTCAGTATATAAAAATTATGTTCAAAGTACAATGCTGCCCTTCAACAAATATTTGTTGTCATGTTTTTATTTATTTACTTATTTGAAATATTTTTCCATGTTTACATGATTCATTTTCCTTCCCTCCCCTCTTTGCTACCCCCGCACAGAGCTGATAAGAAATTCCACTGGTTTGCACAAATGTTATAATTTGATACCTATTTCCATATTATTCATTTTTGCTACAGAGTGATTTTTTAAAAGCCTAAACCCCAAATCACATACCCATATATACATGTGATAAGTGATATCATATGTTTTGCTTTTGCATTTCTACTCCCACAGTTCTTTCTCTCAATGTGGATAGTGTTCTTTCCCATAAGTACTTCAGGAGTGTCCAGGCTTGTTGCATTGCTACTAGTAGCAAAGTCCATTACATTGAACTTTTCCACAATGTTTCACTTTCTGTATACAATGTTCTTTTGTTTCTGCTCATTTCACTCTTCATCAGTTCATTGAGGTTTTCCCAATTCATATGGAAAGCCTCCAGATCATCATTCCTTACAGCATGATTGTATTACATCACCAAAATATACCACAATTTGTTCAGCCCTTCCCCAATAGAGGGGCACCCCCTCATTTTCCAATTTTTTGCCACAACAAATACCTGATCCTAATCAAAAAGCCCCATGAAAATCCACCATAATTTACTGATTTGGGGGAACAATTCTACCTAGGACTCCAGTGGAAATGACCTTTTAAAAATAATTCTACCTGAAACCCAAAGAGTCCAACTTCTGGGACATGAATCCCCTATTTGACAAAAACTGTTGGGAAACTTGGAAAACAGTATGGGAGAGATTAGGTTTAGATCAACATCTCACACCCTACAACAAGATAAATTCAGAATGGGTGAATGACTTGAATATAAAGAGGGAAAGTATAAATAAGTTAATTGAACACAGAATAGTATACTTGTCAGATCTCTGGGAAAGGAAAGATTTTAAAACCAAGGAAGAGTTAGAAAAAATTACAAAATGTAAAATAAATGATTTTGATTATAGTAAATTAAAAAGCTTTTGTACAAACAAAAACAATGCAACCAAAATCAGAAGGGAAACAACAAATTGGGGAAAAAATTTATAACAAAAAACTCTGACAGGGATCTAATTACCCAAATATACAAGGAGTTAAATCAATTGTATAAAAAAATCAGGTCATTCCTCAACTGATAAATGGGCAAAGGACACGAATAGGCAATTTTCAGATAAAGAAATCAAAACTATTAATAAGCACATGAGAAAGTGTTCTAAATCTCTAATAATTAGAGAAATGCAAATCAAAACAACTCATACCTAGCATATTGACTAAAATGATAGTAGGGGAGAGTTATGAATGTTGGAGGGGATGTGGCCAAACTGGGACATTAATGCATTGCTGGTGGAGTTGTGAACTGATCCAACCATTCTGGCTGGCAATTTGGAACTATGCTCAAAGGGCTATAAAAGATTGCTTGCCCTTTAATCCAGTCATACCATTGTTGGATTTGTACCCCAAAGAGATCATAGATAAACAGACCTGTACAAAAATATTTATAGCCGTGCTTTTTGTGGTGGCAAAAAAACTGGAAAATGAGGGTATGCCCTTCTATTGGGGAATGGCTGAACAAATTGTGGTATATGCTGGTGATGGAATACTATTGTGCTCAAAGGAATAATAAACTGGAGGAATTCCATGTGAACTAAAAAGACTTCCAGGAATTAATGCAGAGTGAAAGGAGCAGAGCCAGAAGAACATTGTACACAGAGACCAATACACTGTGGTAAAATCAAATGTAATGGACTTCTGTACTAGCAGTAATGCAATGACCCAGGACAATTCAGAGGGATTTATGGAAAAGAAAGCAACCCACATTCAGAGGAAGAACTACAGGAGAGAAAACAGAAGAAAAACAACTGCTTGAACACATGGTTTGAGGTGGACATGATTGGGGATGTAGACTTGAAACTACCACACCAGTGCAACTAACAACAATTTGGAAATAGGTCTTGATCAATGAAACATGTTAAAACCAGTGGAAATGTGCATCGGCCATGGGTGGGGGGAGTGCAGGGGCGGGGGGGGTGAAGGGGAAAGTAGGAGCATGAATCATATAACCATGTTAAAAATAAATATTAATAAATGTTTAAAAAATAATCCTGCCTGATTACCCCTCTTTTATTTTTATTGTAAATCCTCTTAATAAAGAAGCTTGTTGGATTATCTACTTGTTTGCTCTGTGATACTTTTTATCAAATTAGCTAAATCCTAAATCTTTCTTAATCTCTAATTGGACATGGTTTGAAATCTTATCTTTGTACATTTTCCTTGTATTATGGGGAAAACCAGGGGAGTTAACTTAAATATTATTTGTGGGCTCAGTGGTGTGGATAAAAGACAGGAAGGGACAATGGGTAAGACTTTACAAGCCAGGGAACCAGGTTTAACTATAAGGGGAATGACCATTGACAGAAATGGCAGTTAAGCCTGACTAACTGCCACAGTGCCCCATCCAGCCTCAAATAACTTCTGAGTATTACATAAATACAATGAGGACTTTAAAGTACTAGAAAACACACAGGGAAACAGTTTAATTATAATATGAGGGGATAGGAAAGGGGGTTAGGTGAAGCTATGACTAACTACCCAGGACTGGAGTCAAAGGGGTAAGTTCCTTAGCCAACCTGGCTTCTGCCAGGTTTTCACAGCTTGGCTAAGAACCTGAGGAAGAGAGCTTGGATTTGGGGGTCTCACAACTGTTCCAGACATGTTTTTAGGATACAGGAACCAACTCCTCCACAACCGATGATCCAAAGTAACCAAGTAGGGAGAGATGTCTGCAAACTGTTCACCAGATCACAGGCCACTTCCCTACTCAGAGTTGACTTGTAGGATTGATGTCTTCTGCCTTTTCAACCTTCACCACTCTCCAAGATCCCAGGTCAAAAAGGGACTGCAGATTACAAGTCTGCTCTGAACCCCTAGAAGCTCAGCAACCTGTCTATTGCCCAGCATTCTCCTCCCTACCCCCTGCATTCCATTCAGAATGTCCATGACTACCAGCAAAGGCTTTACCTAACATGCTTACACAAATCTGCTCTTAAACATTTACAGCCTATACCTTTTACACTTGTCTGACATGTTCTTCCTTCTCTATTCTACTTATCTATACACTTCTTTTCTTCCTGGAACAGTTCAAATGTCATCTTTTCTACTTTTCTCATAGTTTTCACCTTTCATTGAATTCTTATAAAGACATTCTTCCTGCCCTATTCAATTAACACATAGCATATAGCTTTGAGAGGAACAATATAGCATAAGAAACTAGACAATTGGATTCAGTGTCAATAAGATCTCAATTCATGTCTTGTCCTGCAACTGGCACATACCAACTTTGAAACTCTGGGTAAATCACTTAAACTCTCACTAAAATAGCTAACTTTTAAAGACTGCAAGATGGGGAAAAAAAGTAGCTGCCTGTATTGGTAGAAATTCTTTAGATGAATGCAATTGTAGGTCTATTCCTTGACCTTATAGATATATTTCAAATATTTATAATTTTAAATATATTCTCCATTTATTAAAGTATATCTTAATCTCCTCTAATGAAAGTATCATGTCTTAGATAAATATCAAGCATCTATGCCTTAAAAATAATTTGTTGCCATTAAATTTTCTCTAATTCTTCATGCTTCTATTTTGGGTTTTCTTGGCAAAGGTATTGGAGCAGTTTGCCAATTCCTTCTCCGGCTCATTTTATAGAAGAAGAAAGTAAGGAAAGCAAGGTTGAGGGTTTTGCCCAGATACACCTAGCTAGTCAGTGTCTGATAACAGATTTGAGTGCAGGAAAACTCATCTTCTGAGTTAAGGCCTACCACTCCATCCAATGAGCCACCTAGCTGTCAATCAATTGTTAAAGAATGCCATTTCTGTCATTGATTTTTTGGTTCTTTTTTGTTTGTTTGTTTTGGGCTGAAATTAAATTAACTCCTGTCTTATAAAAGAATTTATATTTTTAAATGAGTAGTGATTAGCTGTTATCAAATCTGGTTGAACTTAAACATATCATTTTCTGAGCAGTACAAAGCGTGATTTCCCTACTTTTATTCCCAATTAATGCTATAGAGGAATATTTCCCTAGCATCCATTGATTCTAATCAATAGAAAATTTATTAAGTACTAGTTATATGCAAGATGCTTTGATAGAAGAAGATGGGAATACAATGATGAATACAGCACATATATCAATCTCTTGATTTCAGGTTGTATTTAATAATCCACATGTAGATAGATACATTATATATGTACATCTCACAGTACTTTACATGTTTTAGAGTAATATATAATTACATTATGATATTCTTTACATAAATAGGCATTTATTTTCCATTTCTTATTTTTAATATGTAGGTTTTTTCCATTTTTAGGTAATATAAAATAGCACTAAATTTTTATACTGATTTTTCTTTCACATTTTATGAACCTTAACACAATCATTGAGGAAAAAGGTAAAAAGAAATTTGTGATCCTTCTTGTATATTGAAATATTATTCTCTAAAATATCTTTAGCAATTTGCATTTCCTCCAACAAATTAGTAAAATGCATATTTATCTTCTGTCATACAAACATAGAATTCATTTCTCTTTAAAATATATATAGCTATTGCTAGATAAATTATAGATGTTTTGGATAGTATGCATGTATAGCCATTCTAATGAGTATGAAGTCAAACCTTAAACTTGTATTTTTTGCATTTTTTTGCTGACTAGGTATTTTTAAACTGTATTTACATGTTGTTGTTTTTTTAAATTAAGAATGTGTATTTCCAAGGAAATGAATAAATCACTCTTTACACATGATGTAGTGGTATACTTGAAGAATCCTAGAGAATCAGCCAAAAAACTGAACTAAAAAAATTAACAACTTTAGCAAAATTTCAGCAAAAAACAAATTTAAGGCTATAGAGAAGCATTTCCCTAACATCCATTGATTCTAATCAATAAAAAATTTACTAAGTACTAGTCATATGCGATGCATTTTTTTGCAAAATAAACTCATCTAATTCATAAGTTTTTTTTATCCCTACCAAATAAAATTCAACAAGACATAGAAAGAGAAATCCCATTCAAAATAATTGTAGAAAATATAAAATAACTGGGAGGCTGCCTGCCAATTCAAATTCAGGAACTATATGAAAATAACTATAAAATTCTTTTCACACAAATAAAGTTTGATCTAAAAAAACTGGCAAAACATCAATTACTCATGTGTAAGCCATGCCAGTATAATAAAAAAGAATATTCTACCTAAATTATTTCATCTGTTCAGTGCTATATCAAACTACCCAAAAATAATTTCATAGACCATAAAAAATGAAATTCATCTGAAAGCAACAAAAGTCAAGAATATTAAAGGAATTAATGAAAAAATATGAAGGAAAATACCTTAGCTCTACCAGATCTCAAACTGTATCATAAATTGTCAACTGTCAAAACAATCTGGTACCTACTAAGAAATAGAGTAGTGCATTAATGGAATAAATTAGACAGTAGCTTAGTGTTTGACATACCCAAAGATATGAGTTTTTGAAATAACTCATCCTTTGACAAAAACTTCTGGAGAATAAGAGAACATTATGGCAAAAACAGGGCACAGAGCAACATTTCACACTATACAAAGGAAAAGTCAAAATGAATGCATGATTCATTCATAAAGAATGATACCATGAATAAAGTAGTGGCACATCAAGCAGTTTACTTCCCAGACCTATGAGAAGGGAAGAATTTATGAACAAATAAGACATAGAGAATATTATGAGACAACTTTAAAAGCTTTTCCACAAACAAAACCAGTGCAACCAAGATTAGAAAGGAACAACAAACTTGAAAAAAAAATTATAGCAAGTGTTGACAAGGGCCTATTTTCTGAAATACACAGAAAACTTAATCAAATTTATAAGAATATAAGTCATCCCCTAAGTGAAAAATTGCCAAAGGATATTAACAGGAAGTTCTCAGTGAAAAAATTAAAACTATCTTTAATCACATTTTTTTTTAAAAAAGCTTCAAATTACTACCAGAAAGAATGAAAATGAAAAATAACTCTGATGTACCACCTGAAACCTATCAGACTGATAAATATGGTTGGGGAAAAAAAGATAAAATTACAGATGTTTGAGATGTGGAAAAATCATGACAGTAATTCGCTGTTGGTGGAACTGTGAACTAATGAAACCATTTTAGAGAGCAATTTGAATACCACTACTAAATCTTTATCCCAAAGAGATGAGAAATAGGAGAAAATGACCTAACTGTACAAAAATATTTATAGTAGCTCTTTTTGTAGTGGCAAAAATGTGGAAACTGAAGAAAAGTTGTTTAATTGGGAAATGACTGACCAAGTTGTGGTATATGATTGTAATGAAATAACACTGTAACATAAGCAATGATGAACAGGAGGATCACAAAAAATTCCTGCATAGACTTCTTTGAAGTAATGCAAAGTAAAATGAGTAGAAGTGAGCTAGTACCCTCGAAGTAAAGCAGTGGGGAACAATCTCTAAGTTCTCAGCAGCAGATCAAGAGCACCCCTGAGAGCAGCTAGACCTTAAACCCCAGGAGGATAAAGCATGTGCACCTTGGGTGTGGAGAAGGGAGTGGGGCTGGGGCAGCATACAGCAGAAATGAGCACAGACTCAAAAAGTAGCCTCAGGCAAAAACCACTATTTAGCTCCATACACAGAAAGCTTGCTTCTTCATCCAGGCTTCTAAAGGAAGCAAGGACCAGCAGAGTAATGGCTAACAAGGCTCAGGAAAAACCAACAAACAAAAGAAGCAAGAAAAATCCACTAACTAGATAATTTTTACATAGAAAAAATCCAGACCACAGAACAGAGAGCAGAGGAGGACAAACATGTGAACACATCCAACCCCTCCCAAAAAAATAAAAATTGGTCAGATGCTCTTGAAGAGTTCCAATCTGACATCATGAGAAAAATGAAAGAGATTTGGCAAGAAAAGTGGGAAATAGTTCAAAAAGTAAATAACAGTTTTAAAGGCAGAATTTTGCAATTAGAAATTGAGGTTCAGAAATCAAATGAAATGATAAGGAAATTGAAGACCAGAAATGACCAGCTGGAAGCCATAAAGAGCCAGATAGACCAGACAGAAAAGGAAAACCAAAAGATTATAGCCAAAAACCAGTCTTTAAAGGCTAGAATTGGGAAAGTAGAAGCCAATGATCTCACAAGAAAGCAAGAATTAATAAAGCAAAGTCAAAAAACTGATAAAATATCTCAATGAGAAGATGACAAATCAGGAAAACAGGTCTAGAAGAGACAACCTGAGAATTTTTGTTCTTCTATAAAATCAGAGACAAATAGAAGTCTAGATATCATATTACAAGAAATTATCCAAGAAAACTGCCCCAATGTCCTTGATCAAGAGGGCAAAATAGACATTGAAAGAGCCCATAGAACACCCTCTACACTAAATCCTGAGAAGAAAACCCCCAAGAATATAATAGCCAAATTAAAAAGCTTCCAAGTTAAGGAGAAAATATTACAAGAAGCCAGAAAGAGACAAATCTGATATCAAGGAAAAGCAATCAGGATTACACAGGATCTGGCAGCCTACAAACTACAAGACTGCAAGGCTTGGAATATGATATTCAGAAAGGCAAGAGAACTAGGTATACAACCCATCAAAACTGACTATATATTTCCAGAGGAAAGTATGGGCAATCAACAAAATAGGAGATTTCCAAGTATCTGCAAAGAAAAGACCAGGACTAAATGGAAAGTTTGATATCTAGCCACAAAAAAAAAAAAAAAAACAAGAGAAACATGAAAAGGTAAATAAGAAAAAGAGGTGAAAGAAAAAAAATTAAAGATTCTTCTTTAAAGGCTTCAATAAGATCAAATTGCTTATATTCTTATATGTAAAAATGTTATTTTAACTCTCAAAAACTGTATTCACTATTATAGTAATTAGAAGAACTATACATAGGGAAAGGCTGGGGTGCTAAGTGGTCTAAGATGATACACAAAGAAAAAAAAAGAAAGAAAGAAAAGATGTGGGGGAATAGAAGATGGCACCAAGAGAAACTTAAAGGAATAAGAAAAATAGGATAATCTATACCACACAAAGAGGCATATGGGAAGGGGAGGGGAAGAATACTATTATAAGAAGGAGATGAAGAGAGTGTTAATAGATAATACTTAAACCTTACTCTCAGAGGAATCAATTCTGAGGGGGGAAGAGCAGCTAGATCCACTGGGGTAACAAATTCTATTTTACACTACAGAGAAAAGCAGAGGTAAAAATCAAGGCAGGGAGTATATAATGGGAAGGGAAAAGAGGGGGGAGGGAACCTAATTGTCCCCAAAAAATAACAAGAGGGGAACAAAGAGGGAGGGGGTGGAAAGAGAAGTAAAATAAGGGTGGGAATTTGGAAGACTGATTAAAAGCAAATCACTGGTTTAAAAGGAAATAGTGAAAGAAGAAAAGGCAGAATTAGAAGAGGATTTCAAAATGTTGGGGAATACACAGATGACAATCATAACTCTGAATGTGAATGGGATGAACTTTCCCATAAAATGGAAGCAAAGAGCAGAGTGGATTAGAAACAAAAAGCCTACCATATGTTGTCTACAAGAAACATACATTAGGCAGATAGACACATAGAGGGTGAAGGTGAAAGGATGGAGCAAAATCTATTGGGCTTCAACTGGGAAAAAGAAGGCAGGAGTTACAATCTTGATAACTGATAAAGTCAAAGTAAAAGTAGATCTGATCAAAAGAGATATGGAAGGTAATTACATCCTGATAAAAGGAAATATAGACAATGAGGAAATATCAGTACTTAACATGTATGCACCAAATGGTATAACATACAAATTTTTAAAGGAGAAACTGACAGAGATCAAGGAGGAAATAGATAATAAAACAATACTAGTAGGAGACGTGAACCTTCCCCTATCAGATGTAGATAAATCAAACCTAAAAATAAATAAGAAAGAGGTAATAGAGGTGAATGAAATCCTAGAAAAAATAGAGTTAATAGATATGTGGAGAAAAATAAATAGGGACAAAAAGGAATAGACTTTCTTTTCAGCAGCACTTGGCACATTCACAAAGATTAGCTATATACTAGTTCATAGAAATATTGCAAACAAATACAAAAGAGCAGAAATAATAAATGCAACCTTTTCAGATCACAATGCAATAAAAATAATAATTAGTAAAGGCATGTGGAAAGGCAAATAAAAAACTAATTGGAAATTGAATAATACGATTCTCCAAAATCAGTTAATTAAGGAACAAATCACAGAAACAATTAATAATTTCATTGGAGAGAATGGCAATGATGAGACATCTTACCAAAACCTGTGGGATACAGTCAAAGCAGTTCTTAGGGGGACATTTATATCCTTGAGTGCATATATTCAGAGATTGGGGGGGGGCAGAGGTCAATGAATTGGGCATGCAAGTCAAAAAATTCGAAAGTGAGCAAATTAAAAATCTCCAGATGAAAACTAAATTAGACATACTAAGGGAGAAATTAATAAAATCGAAAGTAAAAGAACTATTGAATTAATAAAAAAGACCAGAAGCTAGTGTTTTGAAAAGAACAAATAAAATTGATGAACAACCTAATGAAAAAAAAAAGGAAAGAAGAAAACGAAATTAACAGTATAAAAGATGAAAAGGGAGACCTCACTTCTAATGAAGAGGAAATTAAGGCAATCATTAAAAACCATTTTGTCCAATTATATGGCAATACATATAGCAATCTAGGTGATATGGATAAATCTTTACAAAAATATAAATTGCCTAGATTAACAGCAGAATAAAAAGAATACTTAAATAATCCCATGTCAGAAAAAAGAAATTGAACAAGCCATCAAAGAATTCCCTAATTTCCCTAAGAAAAAATCCTCAGGACCAGATGAATTCACAAGTGAATTCTATCAAACATTCAAAGAACAACTAATCCCAATACTATACAAATTATTTGATATAATAAGCAAAGAAAGAGTTTTACCAAATTCCTTTTATGACACAAATATGGTACTGATTCCAAAGCCAGGTAGATCAAAAACAGAGAAAGAAAACTACAGACCAATTTCCTTAATGAACATAGATACAAAAATCTTAAATACAATATTAGCAAAAAGACTCTAGCAAGTGATCACGAGGGTTATTCATTATGATCAGGTGGGATTTATACCAGGAATGTAAGGATGGTTCAATATTAGGAAAACCATCCACATAATTGACCATGTCAGCAAGCTAACAAACAAAAATGACATGATTATCTCAATAGATGCTGAAAAAGCCTTTGACAAAATACAACATCTTTTCTTACTGAAAACACAAAAAACTATAGGAATAGAAGGGACTTTCCTAAAAATAATAAACAATATATATCTTAAACCATCACCAAGAATCATATGCAATGATGATAAATTAAAAGCCTTCCCAATGAGATCAGGTGTGAAATAAGGATGCCCATTATCACCTCTATTATTTAACATTGTACTAGAAACATTAGCAATTGTAATTAGAGGAGTAAAAGAAATTGAAGGTATTAAAATAGACAATGAGGAGACCAAGCTCACTCTTTGAGGAAGATATGATGGTATACTTAAAAAATCCTAGAGAATCAACTAAAAAACTATTGGAAATATTCATCAACTTTATTAAAGTTGCAGGATACAAAATAAATGCATATAAATCATTATCATTTTTATATATTTCCAACACATCTCAGCAGCAAGAGTTGGAAAGAGAAATACCATTCAAAATCATACTAGACAATATAAAATACTTATGAATCTATCTACCAAAACAAATATACAATTATGAAACACGTTCCAGACAATTATAACTAGATCTAAACAATTGGAAAAATGTTGATTGTTCAGGGGTAGGATGAGATAACATAATAAAATGATCATTCTACTCAAATTAATTAACTTATGTAGTGTCATACCTATCAAACTACCAAAAACTTTTTTTACTACATTAGAAAAAACTATAACAAAGTTCATTTGGAAGAACAAAAAAATCAAGAATATCAAGGGAAATAATGAAAAAAAAAATCATAAAGGAAGGTGGCCTAGCAGTACCAGATCTTAAACTGTACTATAAAGCAATGGTCATCAAAATAATGTGGTCCTGGCTAAGAGACAGAAGGGAGGATCAGTGGAATAGACTTGGGATAAGTGAAGTCAGCAAGACAGTGTATAATAAACCCAAAGAGCCCAGCTTTGGGGACAAAAATCCACTATTTGACAAAAGCAGTTGGGAAAATTGGAAAACAATATGGGAGAGATTAGGTTTAGATCAACATCTCACACTCTGTACCAGATAAATTCAGAACCTGTGAATGACTTCAATATAAAGAAGGAAACTATAAGTAAATTAGGCCAACACAAAATAGTATACTTGTCAGATCTTTGGGAAAGGAAAGATTTTAAAACCAAGCTAGAGTTAGAAAAAAATTACAAAATGTAAAATAAATAATTTTGATTACATTAAATTAAAATTTTTTTTGTACAAACAAAATTAATGCAACCAAAACTAGAAAAGAATCAACAAGTTGGGAAAAAATCTTTATAACAAAAAACTCTGAAAAAGATCTAATTACTCAAATGTATAAGGAGCTAAGTCAATTATACAAAAAATTAAACCATTCACCAAATGATAAATGGGTAAGGGACATAAATAGGCTATTTTCAGATAAAGACAACAAAACTATCAATAAGCACATGAGAAAGTATTCTAAATCTCTTAAAATTAGAGGAATTCAAATCAAAACAACTCTGAGGTACCACCTCACTCCTAGGAGATTAGCTAACATGACAGCAAAGGAAAGTGGTGAATGTTGCAGGGGATGTGGCAAAATTAGGACATTAATGCATTGCTGGTGGAGTTGTGAATTGATCCAGCCATTCTGGAAGGCAGTTTGGAATTATGCCCAAAGAGAGCTAGAAGTCTGCCTGCCCTTTGATCCAGCCATAGCACTGCTTGGTTTATACCCCAAAGAGACAATAAGGAAAAAGACTTGTATAAAAATATTTATAGCCGAGCTCTTTGTTGTAGCAAAAAGTTGGAAAATGAAGGAATTTCCTTCCATTGGGGAATGGCTGAACAAATGGCTGCTGGTGATGGAATACTATTGTGCTCAAAGGAATAATGAACTGGAGGAATTCCATGTGAACTGGAAAGACCTCCAGAAATTGATGCAGAGTGAAAGGAGCAGATCCAGGAGAACATTGTACACAGAGACTGATACACTGGTACAATCGAACATAAGGAACTTCTCCACTAGCAGCAATGCAAGGATCCAGACAATGCTGAGGAACTTATGAGAAGGAAAATTAGCCACATCCAGAGAAAGAATGGTGGGAGTAGAAACTCAGAGGAAAAACAACTGCTTGAACACATGGACTGATGGGTATATTATTGGTGACGTTGATGCTAAAGAATAACTCTAGTCCAACTATCAATAATATGGAATTTGGTCTTGATCAATGATACACGTAAAACCCAGTGGAATTGTGAGTCAGCTACAGGGAGGGGAGTTTGGGGGACAGGGAAAGAACACGAAACATGTAACTATGGGAAAGTATTCAAAATAAGAAATTTAAATTAAAAAAAGAAGGGATCAGGAAAAAAGCAGATCAGAAACCAAAGAACATCCAAAAATAAAACATAATTTTTTTGCTAATTCAACTAATTTTTTTGAATGAATAAAATCATGGGAAAATTAGAAGAAAAAAAAACAAAAGATCTAAGTTTCAAGGACAGAAATTTAGAAATTTGTGTTATGCTGAGTTTTTTTACTGAAGAGAATGTGGTCTCCTTTCATGGAACTGAGTGATTATTCACTGGACAAAGAAATAAAATCTGAAATGAACAAGGAAAAATAAATAAAATAAAGTGACTTTCCCAAAGCAAAAAAAAATAAATAAAAGGTTAGTTCATAAAAAGATCTTGTGTCAGACTGTTAAGTGGCATATTTACTTCAAAATATTTTTCTTTTAAATTACAGATCAATTTTCTTTTAATTTTAGATAAATACATTTTGTGTAACGTTTATTTATATACTTTTTTAAAAAATAGTCTTCTCCAAAGTCAGATTAATAAACATGTCCTTTCTTACAATATGGTGGTGTTCCATCACAGTCATATAATACAGCATGTTTAGCCATTGCCCAATTGGTATCCCCTCAGTTTCCAGTGCTTTGCTATCACAAAGGGCTACTATAAATATTTTGGAACATATAGGTACTTTTTCATTTCCCCAATCACCTTAGAAAATAAATCTAGTACTGGTATTGTTGGGTCAAAAAGTCTAAACAGTTTTATAATCCTTTGGGCATAATTACAGATAGCCCTATAAAATGATTGGATCAGTTCTCATTTCCACCAAGAATATATTAGTGTCTCCATTTTTCCATAGACCTTCTAATATTTGTCACTTTGCCTTGTTATTATTTTGGCTATCTGATAGGTGTGAGATATCTTTGAATTGTTTTGATTTTCATTTCTCCAGGCAATAATGATCTAGAGCTTTGTATGTAGTTTTACATATATATATGTATTTATACATATACATATATAGTTTTTATTTCTTCATCCAAAAGTTATATGTTCATATTCTTTGATCATTTTACAGTTGAGGAATGGCTCATATTCTTATGAATTTAGCAAGGTTCTCTATATGTTTTAGATATGAGAACTTAAGTCTATACAATTTTCTGTCAATTTTTCTTCTAATATTGACTACATTAATTTTACTTAAAAAGAATGTTTTAATTTGTTATATTCAACTTACCCATTTTATGGATATAGAGGCTTGATCCCATTCTTAAAATTATGACAGTTCATGGATTTTATTAAGTTAAATATAGCCCTTTTAGATAAACTAAAATGCTATCATGATCTCTATGTGATTCTTGAGAATGAGGCTTTATCAACTTAAGAATTCTCAATCTTGAGTGAAGATAGGTGGCTCAGTGTGTTGAGAGGCAAGTATAGAGGTGGGAGGTCCTGGGTTCAAGTGTGGCCTCAGATACTTCCTAGTGTAATGAGGAAATTAGATATTTAGAGTAAGATAACACCCAGACTGTCTCTAAAGACCTGTGACTTCAACCATGGAATGAAGAGAAGGGAAGTTTTTTCTTGAGAGACTCTGGTTAAGGCTGAGACAGAGAGAATGTGGCTGCTTTACCTGTCCCAGTGGAGAGCCCAAGGAATGTGGATTCAACACAGAAAAGAAAGACCTGCCAGTGGAAGATCAAGTGAGCAAGAAGATCAAATTGAGGTGGTGGACACCCCAGTTGGAGTCAAGCTCCTTGATTTTACTCTCTTGGATTTACCTTGCTGTGGATCTGTTTTTCCTGTGACCACCAAGAGGAGGAGAAGTGGACAAAATCTGTGAAAGATCCAATTCCCTTCTAGCCAGCTAGGCTGTCAGCCTGTGTTAGAGTAGTGTAGTCTTTGACCCCTCTCTCAGCCCCTGTATTTTGTCTTTAGTGTCCTAGGTTTAGGGTGACCACTCCCCATTATTTCTAACCCCTAAAGTATTTATTAAATCTGTGTTTTATAATTCCTTTGTCCCAGTCTCGCTCACTGTAGTTTGAGATTTCACAGACTCCCAGGCTAGGTGGATTTGAGGTGGCAGTTGGTATCAACTGTCATTCCAAGATTTCCCAAACCCTGTATCTTGGTGTGGTTTGTGTTTCCCCAATTTGTTGGTTTCCAGTCTGTTATCCCTGGCCCAAGCTGTCCTCCTATTCCTCACTCTTTAAACCCAGTAATTATAAAAATTACCCATAAAATTAGCTGTGTGAACCTGGCAAGTTCCTTAACCCCCATTGCCTAGTACTTACTACTCTTCTGGCTTAGAACCAATACACACTATTGATTCTTAGATGGAAATTAAAGGTAAAAAAATTAAAAATAAAAAAGTTATTAGTCATATTGCTTACCTTGCTTTCTTCCACAAGTGCATCCTTCATATCACAATCTATAAAATGGTTTAATATCCAAGTTCACAAGCATAATATAATTAAGTTTTTTCAGGGAGTTACACTGGCAATATATTATTACAATGGTCACTTTTATTATCAACTTAAGTAGGGGCAAATGATTTGTCACTTTGCATTTACTATATAAGATGATAATGTCCATGAAGAATAAATTTTGCTATTGCTAATGAGAAGGTATATAATTGTTTTTGTTTCACCGAATTAACTTTAAAAGAAACTTTTCTATTATTTTTCTTTTTAGGTATTATTAACTTCTTTGAATTACTTATTGATGAGGAAGTCCATAATGTGACTTTTAAATTATTTAAAGGGGTTCAGTTGCCTGCTACTTGACTCTAATAATTGAGTATAAGCCTTCTATACATACAAAATAAAAGACAGGATTTTGTGAGATTTCATAATACATGCTTGAAACTGAATTTTTGAGGCTTAATTACTACAATGTGCCTTAAGGATATGTTTTTAGAATTAAATTGACATTTTGGTGGCATAATTATTTTAAAATATCCCTAAGTTGATAACCTTAAACATAGGGATCATGCATGTTGAAATTATCACCAAATTATATTGAAGACTAATTGTCTGAAAAGTTAGTGCCCATTGGTTTTCTGTCATACAATCTCTTTACTTCACTTTGCTTCAGTTCCTGTACGTCTTTTCAGGTCTTTCTGAGCTTCTCCTGCTTGACATTTCTCATCGCACAATAGAATTCTGTAAAAACCACATATTATAATTTACTCAGCCAATCCCCAGTTGACAGGTATCACCTCACTTTCAATTCTTTGCCCCCAACAAAAAGAGATGCTTTAAAATTTTTTGTACATATAGGTCCTTCCTCTTTCTGTTATTTATTTCTTTGGGATACAAACCAAGTAATAGTATTCTGGGTCAAAGGGCACATATAATTTTATGGCCCTTTGGGCATACATCCAAATTGCTTTCCAGACTGGTTGAATCAGTTCACAACTACCCCAACAGAAAATTAATGCCTCAATTTTCCCACATCTCCTCTCTTTTCTGCCATAATATCCAATCTGATAGATGTGGGGTAGTACCTCAAAGTTGTTGTAATTTGCATTTCTCTAATTAACAGTGATTTAGAGTGTGTTTGCACAATTACAACTAGATTAAATTACTTTGAGAACTACTTGTTCCTATCATTTGGCCATTTATTAATTGGGAAATGATTTGTATTTTGAGATATTCAACTCAGTTCTTTGGGTATCTGAGAAATGAGGTCTTTATGAAAGACACTTGTAAAAAAAATGTACCATTATGATTAATGTGTATTACTCTCCATTCTATTTCCTCATGTTTAGTTTCTGACCACTACATTCTCCATCTGGCCCTCTTTTCAGTCAACTGCATCCTTCCTTCTTTATCCCCTTTCTTTACTATTTTTCCTTTAAGAAGAGAAAGATTTCTATACCCAATTGACTGTCTATGTTCTTCCCTCCCTCTGAGCAAATTCTGACGAGAACTGGTTTCTCCCTTTCCTTTCTTCCAATGCATTCCTCTTTCTCACAACTTATTTTATTGTTTAAAAAAATCAACCATTGTATTCAACTGACATCCTTACCCTCTATCTATGTATCCTATTTCTAACTGTCTTAATCATTAAATGGTTTCTAAGTTATAAGTATCATATTCTCAAATAGGTATGTAAACAGTTTAAAGTTATCAATTTTTTAAAAAATTTATCTTTTCTCTTTACCTTTTTATTACTCTCTTGAGCTTTGTATTTAAGAATCACATTTTTAATTCAGCTCTAGTATTTTCATTAGGAATGTTTGAATATCCCTTCTTTCATTAAATATCTAACTTTTGCTCTGAAAGATTATGCTCAGTTTTGCTGGGTAAGTGATTCTTGGTTGAAGTCCTAGCTCCTTTACCCTCTGGAATATCTTATGCTGGCACCTCTGATTCTTCAATATAGAAGCTTCTAGACTGTACTACTCTCATTTGATTTCTCATTTTTTCTCTAACCCTCTTATTTGATTTTTAAAAAAAAAATTTATTTCCTCCATTAATTCTTTTTGGGCTAGAAACCAAGTTATATATGTTTTGAGAAAGCTTTGAATACAATAGTACTAATTTTATTTTCTTCTGGATTTGTGTTTTGGGCTTCCTTGTTACCAAAATAAGTGAGTGGTTGTTTACTCACTTTCCATACTTTTACTTTTCTTTTGATTAAAAAAAATTTCATTAGACTTATAACTGGAAAAAGCAGTTTTACCTATAAAAGAGATTTTAGATCTTATGCTCTTTTTCCATTATTATGAAATTGTTTTATTGTCTTCTGATATCTTATGGAGACCTTAGTTTCCATTTTTCCCAGTTATTTTGACTAGATATTTAATTGATTCTTTGGAATTCTCTTAAGTATACCATCATATCATCTGCAAAGAGTGATGGTTTAGTGTCTTCATTGCCTACTTTAACTCTATTTATTTTTCTTCTCTTATTGCTAAAGCTAGCATATCTGGCACAATAGTAAATAATAGTGGTGATAATAAGCATCCTTGCTTCACTCCTGTTCTTTTTGGGAGGGTGTCTTAACTTATTCCCATTGAAGATGATACTTTTTAATCTTTTTAAATAAATGCTAGTTATTATTTTAAGGAAAGGCTCTTTTATTCCTACACTTTCTAGTGTTTTAATAGGAATGGGTATTATAGTTTATGAAAGGTTTTTTTTCTGCATTTATTGAGATTATCATGTGATTTCTGTTAGTTTGATTATTGATATGGCCAATTATTTAATTATCCTAATACTAAACCAGCCTTTCATTTCTGGTATAAATACCACCTTGTCAGAGTGAATAATCCTTTTGATTGTCTCTTTGCCAATATTTTATTGAATATTTTTACATCAATATTCATTAAGGAAATTGATCTGTAATCTTCTTTCTCTGTTTTTGATCATCCTGGCTAATGTATCAGCGCCATATTTGTGTCATAAAAAAGAATTTGGTAGGACTTCTTTGTTTATTTTGCCAAATTGTTTATCTAGTACTGAGATTAATTATTCTTTAAATGTTTGATGGAATTTACTTATAAATCCATCTGACACAATTTACTTTTATATATTTGTTTTCTGAATATAAAATAGTGAATATTATTATATGTACATATGGATATTTTATATGCCAACCTGACTCTAATGTATTTACCAGGTATTGTTCCCATTTACCCATGGCAGGCAAACTCATCTTATTGTTCCTCTTCACAACCAACATTCCATCTCCTATTTCCATGACTTTGTATAAACTATTTCCAATGTGTCAAATGCTCTTTTACTTTTCTTTAGTCTCTTAATGTGGTTTTCTTCAAAACTCATTATATATATTACTTCCTACATGATACTGATTCCTTGATACTGAACTGCTATTGTGGACTCCTCATCTTCCAGCACATTATCTTTTATTTTTGTCTATAGTTTGTCTCCAAACATTTACACACACACGGAAATAGAGAGGTAGAAATTCTTGAGGGCAGAAATTATTTAGTTTCTGAGTTCATATCCTTTTTGCTTAGTATAGTGTCTGACACATTCTAGACCCTTAATAAATGCTATTTGATTTGTCTCCTCCTATGATCCTTATTCTAACATCTTTCATATAAGTACTATAAGTATTCTTATTTTACAAAGGGATTTTATTGATATAAAATGACTTTCCCAAGGTGCTATAGATATTAAGTATCAGAGTCAGAGTACAAACTAGTGCATTCTGACTACAAATCTTGTCCTCTTTTTATTATGCTATCTGGGCTCTCAACTTCTACATTATAAGTTTGAATTTTCCTTGTTTTAAGAAAAGTGACTGTTTTACTAGAAAGAATATAAATAATTTCTTTGTATTTTCTTAAGAGTTATTTGATTTAAATTAACTTATTTCAGTGCATAAACTCATAACACTAATGTGGAATTACAACCTTGTGGAAGCTTTTGTAGTGCAATTAAAAAGGACACAATAACTATGACCAGATAATTCCTTTGTTTGGAATATGCCCTGGTATTATAAAGCAAACATATAAATGAACAACAGCAAAGATGATGACAATTACAACAACAAAACACTGCTGCCAACAGAAACAAGTTGTCTATTCCTTGATCCTTTTTTACCCCCAGGTGAAACAAAATTCATAATTCAAAGTGTTCTTTGAATTTGAAGTAAAAAAAAAAGTCTATGTAGCTAGGAAATGTCATTTCTTCATATAACATGAACAGTAAAATTTTTTTCTGAATTCAATATTTAAATAATTATTATTGAATCAATGGGGTGTAATTACATCTATTTCATATGCATATTTTGAAAATAAATTAGCTCCTTAGTTGAAGAGCAATTCACTATAGTATGTTAGAAGATAGGTAGGTTTCAAATGTCACAGAATTTTTTTGTTTCATCTTAATAATGGAAAAATAGAAGCAGAGGAGGATTCCATAAAAGAAATATCCCCCATATCATCTCATTTAAACTAAGGAAAGGTTAACATTAGGTAACATTTTTTTCTCCACAACCAAAAAAACTAGCACTAAAATTTTAGTATGACAGTGCTGGAATGTGTTACCACTAATGGAAAAGCAATGAGCACAATGACTAGTGGAGATGTTGAGCTTAGTTTGGTAGTGATATAACAAAGAGCCATATGACTTCCATACTGAGAATGTCCAACAATGACATTGTAGTAAATGTGTATATGTGAATACTTAAAGATGAAAAGAATGACAGAAATAATTACTTTGTGCCCTTAGACACTGGATTATTCAGGTAACAAAAATAACTACACAAGCCTTCTAGGAAATTGGAAGATAGTAATTTAATTTCTGAATTTCAGAGGAAAAAACTCCTGAATTAAGTATCATGTGTTTTACTTTAACCTGGTTCACAAGCATCAATTAGAGAAAGTTTCTCTATTTACACATAATTTGGAATATATATAAAACATAAAATATATGAAAGAAGGTCTCTAGCTATCTCTTCCCCAGGTGTTTGCCATAGTGTGACAGCTTTATTACCTTTCTCATATGATAAAGGATCAATTTTCTGGTCTGAATTGAGTCCCTGGTAGCTTTTCAACAATTTTGTTTCTGATAAAGTTTTTTCATCAATTGCATTTCACATATGGTACTCTAAGACAGTATCCTATCATCCTATGAGTTCTATTTGAGATTGAAGAGCAGATGTCACAATACTATTGAAGCAATAAATTCCCTCTTTCTTATGCTACTTTGGTGGACCTGATGGAAGTAGCTCATAATACTATGAAATAAATTGAGAATTGTAGTCTAAAATAACAAATTATTGAGTTATTGCATTCATTTCTTGAGATTTGTCTCTCCAGCACTATATACTATGTAAACTGAAGTCATGAATAAATCCAATATTCTACCTCTGTTCAAATTTTAAAAGTTATAGAAATATACTGACTTTTTAAAGTAAACTCAACTAAGTACAAATCCACAAATATTTATTAAATGGCTATTATGTCCAAGTCACTGTGTTAGGATCCCAGGATATAAAGGAAAGAAAAATATGTCCCTGAACTTAACTAAATAGGCCATATACAAATAAGGGATAGAGTATGATCAAGAAGAACTTCAGACAGTAGATGACAATTGAATGTTTTAAAGGATGATGAGGTAAGACATTGAGTTAAGGATGGACTTCATTTCTGGCATGAAGGAAAATCTATGTAAAGACATACACATGTGATATGGAATTACATGAAAAAATTAATAGGATCATTTGAATAAAACAAAGACTGTGAAGGAAAAAGTATGAAGTAAACCTGAATATGTAAATTGGATCCAGATTGTAGAAAGCTTCAGAACAGACTGTGAGAATTATATTTCTTCCTAGAAGTAATAGAGGACCAGTGAACTTTTTTAGTAGAAAATTGACTAGGTAAGACTTTCACCATAGGAAGGAAGTTTGAAATATGTAGCAAATTTTGATTATAGAGGTGGATAGATTGTCACTAAGACAGTTATAAAACTATAGGTAAGAGAGAATGCATTTCTAACTATAAAAAATTGTCATGAGGATAGGAAAAAGTGGAAGAGAGAGATGTGGAAGAACATTTATTAAGATCGCAATTCATTGGATATGATGAGACAAAGAGAAAAAAAGAGATGTCTGACTTTGATCATTTTTAAATAGTTCAGCTGTAGAAAGGGTAATTGGATGAGAAAATGTCAAGGAAATCTGAGATATGAAAAAGTATCATAGGTTAGAAAAGAACTGGATTTGGATGAAAAAAATCTGTGTTTGAATCTCTCCTATGTGACCTTGAGCAAGACTTTACACCTCTCAAGTGTAAATGTGCTTTAGGGACTTCAAGTACATCATACCTAGTCTCTATGATCACTGAGCTCTAAAGTCTAGGGTTTCTCAGGACTATGACTATAGTTATTATTTTGACATTGTTAGAAAATGGGGCTAATATTTACTCTAAAATTCTTAATAGACACTAATTAATAATAATGTCCTTCAAAAATGGGATTAAGAATGGAAATTATGATAGGCGTATTTATCATTTTGTCCAGATTGATAGATTAAGGATATATTTGTAAGTAAAGCTAGGATCCAAAAACAATTTATATAGACTATTTCAAAAAAGATCAACTACTCTTTCTTTCAACATTAAACACCTAAAATATTTTTTATTTCTTTTGTGTTACTTAATATTCACTATCTCCTCATTATTTTCTTTAGAGAAGTAGAGAAGTTTAACAGTTATCTGTGTCTACTTTTATGCCAAGGGATATTTATCTTGCCTCAAAAGGGGTCATATTCAGGTTTTTTTTTTTTTTTGAGGCGAGCCTGGATAATGTAGCTGATGGGTTATGATATAGCTCATCCTATTTAGTATTGAAGAGCTGAATTAGTGCACTAGCTAACTGAAGCTTTTCAAAACCATCTCATTCATCTTCATGGTATTATGAACCATTTAAAAAGCCCAGCAATCAGTGCTTTTGTAATATCTAAGTAAAAGGCAGACTGAATGTGATGTAGATTGATTAATTTCATGCGTGATTGCTTATAAAATGGTTACAAAGAGGATAGTCTTAGAAAGCTATGGAAGTTGAAGGTAGCACAGTCCTAATTTTTATTGTAGCTTTCTACAAAATATTTAATGGCAAATGGAAATTAATATATTTCACATTGTCATCTCATCATATTAAATATTATATTTTCTTTTGCAGACTTCACTCTGTTTAATTTAAAACTAAACACTTCCCCTGTGGGAAACCAATAAGAGAATAGATAAAAATCTGAGACTCCTCTTTTGACCCCCTTTGTGATCTTTGTGATTTCTTCTTGAAAAGTATTACTGAAAAGCTTTAAGTTCCTAACAAACCTGAATTTAAAGGGTTAACACTGTTAAAACAGCAAGGAATGCTGCTGCTT
The DNA here is from genome assembly GCF_016433145.1 of Gracilinanus agilis. Lineage (NCBI taxonomy): Eukaryota > Metazoa > Chordata > Mammalia > Didelphimorphia > Didelphidae > Gracilinanus > Gracilinanus agilis. Next base: position 377,316,531 of record NC_058131.1, on the reverse strand, counting down.
GTTATAGCTAAAGCCAAGATACTCCCCAACTTGGCTTTCTGATAAGAACCTAGTCAAAATTCAGTCTTGGCCTTGGTCTATTCTGAAGCCAATATTTTGTGTTTTGATGTGACATAATTTGTAACTTCTGCACATCTGCAAAGTTTTGGGGGGAGGTTCTTTTGTGTGAAATGAGTCTTGAAATATATATAATAACTCCATGCTCCTGGAGCCAGAGCTGGAAGCATGAAGTAAAAGACATTTCCCTTGTTCTGTCCTTATTTCCTTATCAACTAAACTGTCATCAGATTATCAGAGATGATGAAGAGATCTCCAAATTTGGAGCCCAAACAGGGACCTTGGATCACTGGATTCAGGTAAATATTTGCCCTCCCCCTCAGACAACTCCCAAATTATGACAGTTTAGTTTCTGCCCAAAGAAGGGCAAGAAATCCAGAGTTTTCAGAACTCTCCCCTTAAGGGAAGACACTAGACATAAAAGAATAGATTAACAGGGGCTTCCGGGTTAAGATGGCGGCAGAGTAAGAAGCAGCTCTTAACCTCTCCTGACCGAAACATACAAAACTCCTCAAGGGGACATAAAAACAAGTCCAGACGAACGGAGGAACCCCACAACAGGGCACAGCGTGGAAGGTACGTGGAATCGAGACATTTCCA
>NC_058131.1:377291358-377310990 GCF_016433145.1 Gracilinanus agilis | reverse complement strand
AAAAAAAAAAAAAAGAAGAATAGATTAACAGGATGGGACACAGTGAATCAGAGGAAAGATACTCAGATTTTGTAGAAAGGTTAAATCAGGAGGTAAAAAAATATACAATTGATGAATATGCAATCCAGATAATAGTCAAAAAGTTTGCCTATGACAATGCCAATAATGTGTGTAAGAGCATACTTCAAAATGTTCAAGAATCTGGGACTATTAGTGACTATGTGAAAGCTTGTGAGAACTTTACTCCAGCATATATGCAGGGTATAGCCATCAAGGCAGCCCTGAAAGGAAAAACTTATTATGAAATGATTAAGGGCTCAAAGGCTGTAAAAAGCTCTTGTTCCAATGCCCCTAACTCTTTGTGTCCCAGATGTGAGAAAGGTTACCACGAGAAGAAAAATTGTAATTCCAAATTCCATCAAAATGGTTACAGATTACCTGATAAGAGATTTCAGGGAAGATGGAAAGGAGGCCAAACACCGGCCCCACCAATGACTAAATATAATCCAAGAATTCATCCTAGTTTAGCCAGTTCCTTGCTAGAGTTAACCCATTTTCTGAATAATAAACTTTCTTTTTTCTCCAGATTTCTTTAGCAATGAAAGATATGATTTATTGATCTTTGATAGGATGTCTTATATTTGTTAGAGTATGCGTGAAATGCCCGGGAAATATGTCCTTGATCAGTCTGTGTGTCTATATGTTGTGTCTATGTGTCTCTGATCAATTTGAATCTTAAGTTTTATTGTTGTGTTTGTCTATGATCACAATGGAATTTTGAAGAAAATAAATCTCTCTCTTTCTCATTCATTCCGGAGGAATGGGAAAGACAAAAAGAGGAGTCTCAGATTTTTATCTATTCTCTTATTGCCTTCCCACATTCACCCAAAGAGAAATATTGATTTCATCAGGATTGTTCTTGCGTTTTTCTCACAATCACTGATTACCAACATACTATAAATATTGATAGATTTGTTCTTATTTGGAAGATCAATTTCTTTGGTTAAATTGTTAATAAACATGATCATTCCTCCTCTATTTCTTAATTCCATGGTGGGGGGAAAGAAAGTTTATTTTTAAAGTTTGGGGGCTTTTAGGACTTCTTTAAATCCCTTTATTTAACTCACCAATATGGAAGCAAACTGATTTCTAATAAAGAAGCTGTAGTAAACAATTACCCTGTAAGTTCAAAAAGTACTGAGAAAATTAGGTAATTTCTTTGCTAAACATTTCCAATTTCAGTTAAGCATATAGGTCTTTCCAAAGACAAATCAATTTATATTCTCATAAATATCTCCAAACTTTATATTCTGGAGCTATTTAGGACCACTAGAAGAGTCTCTATATTACTAGAAACCTTCCCTACCCCCTTTAATTCCAGTACTTTCCCCTTTGCTAATTATTTTCTTTTTATTCCATATATCATTTGCTTAGTATATATTTCTTTGGCACAGTTGTCTCCCACAAAGATTGTCTTCTTCCTCTTTTTGTATCTCTGAAGCTTAGCATAGTGCCTGGGACATAGTAGGCATTTAAAATATTGATAAATTGGTGAATAAAATTATTAATAAATACATTGAACAAATCAAATAACTGAGATGACACTTAAGTTTAAATTTTGGGTGCAGGTAGGTGGCTCAGTGGATAGACTCTTCTCAGATAGTGGGGAATTTCTTTAAGAGAAAGCAGAAGATGATATCTTATTTCTTAGACAAAAAGTATTTTAATTATCTCTCATGAATATGGTTTCAAGTTATTAATTTTTATCATTCTTGTCTTAAAAATTTAAGTTCCACGTTCTTTTTTCCCTCCCATTCCTCCATTATACACTGAAAAGGCAAAAAGAAAATTAAAGAAATATATATGTAAAACATTTTCCTTATACATCATATAAAAAAGAAAAGAAAATGAATATATAGAGAAAATTATACTTCAGTTTGCCCTCTGAGTTCATTAGTTCTCTCAAGCACTTTTTTCATCGTGAGTCCTTTGGAATTATCTTGAATCAGTGTATTGATCAGAGTAGACAAGTCTTTCACAGTTAATCATTATTATAGCATTGCTGTTACTTTGCATAATGATCTCCCAGTTATTCTCACTTTAGTTTGTTGTTGAGGTAAGTCATATCTAACACTCTGATTCCCATAGATTATAACACACCAATACTGTCAATGGTATTTTATTTTCAAAAGTATCAGAGCTGTTTACAGTTTCCTTCTCCAGTAGACTTCAGTAGAGATTAAGTGATTGTCTAGTAACACACCTAGTTTGAGGATGGATGTGAACACAGGTCTTCCTGATGTCAAGTCCAATACACCATTCACTAAGGATTTGGCAGCTTCAGCTTCACTTTCCATCACTCTATATTGATCTTTCCATAATTTTTCCTAAAACCACTCAACTCATCATTTCTTTTTTAATTAATTCTTTTTTACTAATTTCCATATAATAAATTTCCAAATAAGGTATTAATGAATGCATGTATGTGCCATTTTCCTCTTTTTTATTTATTTTAAATTTTATTTTTTAGAAAAATTTTCCATGGTTACATGATTCATGTTTTTACTTTCCCCTTCACCCCCAATCTTTACCTCCCCCAATTTCCACTGGTTTTAACATGTGTAATCAATCAAGACTTATTTACATATTATTGATGTATATTTGTGTGGCTGTTTCGAGTCTACATCCCCAATCATGTCTGCATCAAACCATGTATTCAAGCAGTTGCTTTTCTTCTGTGCTTCCACTCCTGTAGTTCTTCCTCTGAATGAGGATAGTGTTCTTTTCCTTAAGTCCCTCAGAATTGTCCTGGATCATTGCATTGCTGCTAATACAGAAGTCCATTACATTGGATTTTAGCAAATTGTATCAGTCTCTGTGTATAATGTTCTTCTGGCTCTGCTCCTTTCACTCTGCCTCCAATTTCTGGAGGCCATTCACATGGAGGAGTTCACATGGGATTCCTCCAGTTTATTATTCCTTTGAGCACAGTAGTATTCCATCACCAGCATATACCACAATTTGTTCAACCATTCCCCAAATGAAAGGTATACCCTTGTTTTCCAGGTTTTGCCACCACAAAGAGTGCGGCTATAAGTATTTTTGTACAACTCTTTTTATCTATGATCTCTTTGGGGTACAAACCCAGCAATGGTATGGCTAGATCAAAAGGCAGGCAATCTTTTATAACTCTTAAGGCATAGTTCCAAATTGTCATTCAGAATGGATGGATCAGTTCACAACTCCACCAGCAAAGCATTAATGTCCGAATTTAGCCACATCCCCTCCAAATTTATTACTTTCCCCTGCTATCATTTTAGCTATCTGCTGGGTGTGAGGTGATACCTCAGAGTTGTTTTGATTTGCATTTCTCTAATTATTAGGGATTTGGAACATTTTCTCATGTGCTTATTGATAGTATTGATTTCTTTATCTGCAAATTGCCTATTCATGTCCCTTACCCACTTATCAATTGGGGAATGGCTTGATTTTTTTATACAATTGATTTAACTCCTTGTATATTTGTCAGAGTTTTTTGTTATAAAGATTTTTTCCCAGTTTGTTGTTTCCCTTCTGATTTTGGTTGCATTGTTTTTGTTTGAACAAAACCTTTTAAATTTAATATGATCAAAATTATTTATTTTACATTTTGTAATTTTTTCTAACTCTTGCTTGGTTTTAAAATCTTTCCTTTCCCAGAGATCTGACAACTATACTATTGTGTTCACCTAATTTACTTATAGTTTCCTTCTTTATACTCAAGTCATTTACCCATTCTGAATTTATCTTCATGTAGGGTGTGAGATATTGATCTAAACCTAATCTCTCTCATATTGTGTTCCAATTTTCCCAGCAGTTTTTGTCAAATAGTGATTTTTGTTCCAAAAGTTGGGTTCTTTGAGTTTATCATACACTGTCTTGCTGAAGTCACTTACCCCAAGTCTATTCCACTGATCCTCCCTTCTGTCTCTTAGCCACTACCATATTGTTTTGATGACTGCTGCTTTATAGTACAGTTTAATATCTGGTACTGCTAGGCCACCTTCCTACCTGTTTTTTTTTCATTATTTCCCTTGATATTCTTGATCTTTTGTTCTTCCAAATTTGACATCTAAGAAAAGTACAAAAATGTAAAGTGAGAACTTAAGGATTTCAATAAGGTTGAAAAATTGGTCAAAGAAAAAAATCATTAAAAAAATCAACACTTTCATTAAAAAATGATCATGAGCAGACAATATACTAAATTCATGGGATGCAGCCAAAGGTATATTCAGGGGGAAATTTATATCTCTAAATGCTTTCATCAATAAAATAGATAAAGAGCAAATCAGTGAATTGGGCATTAAACAAAAAAAAACTAGGGGGAAAAACAAATTTGAAATCCCCAATTAAACCCCAAATTAGAAATCCCGAAAATCAAATGAGAAGTTAATAAAATTGAAAGAATGAGCTAATAAGACAAGTGATTGGTTTTTCTTTTAAAAAATAAAATAGATAAACCATTGTTTTACTTGAGAAAGAAGAAAAACAAATTAATGGTATAAAAAATAAAAATGTGAAATCACAACCAAAGAAAGAGAATTTAAAGTTTTTAATAGAAGTTATCATTCCCAAGTATATAGTCATGTATCTGATAATCTAAGTGAAATAGGCGAACAACAACAAAAATATAAATACTCAGATTAACAGAATAGAAAATGGAATTTGTAAAGAAGCCTCTAACAGAAAAAGAAACCATAAGTAAAAGAATCTAGAGCCAGATAGATTCACAAGTGAATTCCACCAAACTTCTGAGAACAACTATCTCCAACATTATGCAGACTTTTTGGGAAAATGGAGAAAGAAGGAATCCTTCCAAATTCTTTTTGTGACACAAATATCATACAGATATATGAATCAGGAAGAGCTAAAACAGAGAAAGAAAACTAGACCACTCTCCCTAATGGATATTGATAAAAAAATTAAGTAAAATAATAGTAAATAGACCGTATACCCAGAGAATGCTAGAGAATCAACAACAACAAAAACAAAAACTAATTGAAATAATTAACCAGTATAGTAGTCACAGGATTCAGAAAACTCATTGTATTCGTCAGATTAGGATTAATGTCTTGCTGCCCGATAAAACATTTCAGGGGGCCATAGTTTGCCCATCACTGCTTTAAACAACTATCCCACAACAGAATATCTGTATTTGTGACCTATATTGACCTGATGTGCCTTTCAAAACATTTTGTGCCTTTTGTCATTCATTTTGTATTTTATTGAATGTATTATTGCTTTATTTAAATCATTTGCACTCACACTGTGGATCATGGCAAGTTAAAGAGGAAAAGAATCTTATTTTTGGAAATTAACCTCTATACTTTACCTCTGTGATTATGAAACTACATATTTTTAATATTTTGGGGTTTTTTTGTTTTTTCTTCCTACATGTGCAATACAGTATTTGATTTTTTTCTTTTCTCTCAATTTTTTTACATTTAAAGCATGTCACCAGCATTAAATAGATTTTTTACTGTTTTGATTTCTGCAATAAAAATAAGCTAAGACGTCCATTTGCCTAGCATATAAATGCATACCCAAAAAGGTTCAGACTATGGAAACCTGCCATCAGTTATTTAATTATTATGAGACTTTTTCTCTATGAATCTCAAAATGTATCTATCATCTCTGATAATCTGATAAGGACAGCTTAGTTGATAAGGAAATAATGGGATAGGAGTTGTCTTTTAGCTCATGCTTCCAGCTCTCACTCCAGGAGCATGGAGTTTATTATATATATATTTCAAGACTTATTTCACACAAAAGAACCCCCCCGAAACTTCGCAGATGCTCAGAAGTTACAAATTATGTCATATCAAAACATGAAAGGTCTCATTGGCTTCAGAATAGAACAAGGCCAAGGCTGAATTTTGATTGGGTCCTTATCAGAAAGCCAAATTGGGGAATATTTTTCTCAGGGTTGAATTGCCCCTGCTAAGGTTTTAGCCTTGGCTGTACCAGGCAGCTGCATTCCTGGCCAAATGGGAAGAGTGTTTACCTCTTTTAACTGCTGGTTAGCTAGTAACTTAAAGCTTTTCAATAAGGCCACAATACTTTTTAACAAGAAATCACAAGGATCACAAAAGGGGTCAAAAGAGGAATCTCAGATTTTTATCTATTCTCTTATTGGCTTCCCACAGATGAATATGTCTAATGCAAGGAGAATCGAACCACAAAGAAGCACAGAGTTTGACCTGCAAAGTGCCAAACAAGCACAAAAAGGAAAAAGAGACCAAACCAATCCTACAGGGATTGATGGCATTCTACACAAAGAGCACAAAGACTTGATCATGTGTGAGACTTGAGGTTGTAATGCTTAACATATGTTAAGATATAGGACTTCCTTGTACCACACTCTATATCAAGTACTCAACATTTATTGTTCTGGCTCCATTATCTCTGAAAGTGAAGAAAAGAATCTAACTGGGAAATGCTATTTCCCATTTGTTTTGAGATCTATTCACTTTTTCTATTTCTTTCATGATGTGACAACTTAATGTAGTCCAGGTTGCTAAACTGGGTGACTGAGTGATTGTTGTTGCAAAGCTTCTGAGACATGGATTGCTACAAGAACCTGTTGTGATTTGAGATTTTTTTTCCTAGAATTTTTCTTTCTTCACCTTTTTAAATACCCTATATTTCCCTCAGAGGTTATTTTAATTTTATTCTTTTTAATTTCTTTGGGCTCTTTGATGTTTTTGATAATTGATTCATGTACCTTAACTTGACCATGTATTCCTGTGTGATTCCTATGTGTATCCTTGTATTTTCCTCAGAGGGGAATGTACTATTATTCTCCTCAGGGGGGACTATGTTATTGTTGTGCATTTGGACTTGGATTTGACCCTAATTTAGAACAGAAGACTAACTTCCAGGATCCAAAAGGTGCCATGAAGATGCCTGCAGAGACCACACACTGCACTAGAAGAACAAGAGTGAATTTCGAGACATGGCGAATTTGAACTTTGGGGGGAGGTTGAATGTATTTATTTTGAATGGACACTCTTATGCCAAAAAGGGGACTGCTCCCTAAATGGCTTTTTTTCAATGCACTAACATTGGTTTTGTTCTTTCTCCCTTTTATTTCCCTTTTATCTCCAAATTATTATAAATTTTAATTTGATTAGGTTTTCATGATCCATTGGGGAGACTGGTCTCCCAAAGGATCATAGGGCGAATGTAAAGTAGGAAGATCTTGAACCCTTGAAACTATATTATCCAAGCTCCCTTTCATCATACCTACAATTCCTTTTACCTTGCATATATGTGAGTGATGACACTGTCTGTATTTAATTTGGGTTTGCTCTGCCACGCCCACTCTTTCTGGTACATGGATGGTGTGGTGAGCAATGCTGGTGGGGCGAGCCTTTTTGGGGTGAGTGGGAAAGGTTCCCACATTTCTCTAGCTCTCTAATTTAATATTAATAAATCCTTATAAATATCATACTTTGGAGACATTGAATATTAATTTTAAAATCTACAGTATTTATGACAAAAATATCATCCACAGCCAAAGAAGGATCTGCTCTAGTCTGAGTAAAAATGAAAGCATTCTGTATTGTACTTTATCTCCTTCTTGGGATTTTTATTGAGTGTATGATATGTGTCTTCTATCATGAAATAAACAATATAGAAATATACATTGCATGAAAGTGCTAGCAAATCCTATATCAGACTATTTACTACCTCGGAAGAGAGAGAAGGGAGATCATCTGAATCCTAAAATATCCAAAAACAATCATCTACTATTTTTCTTCATTTAACTGAAAAACTAACTAAATAAAAAATATGTAATAATAGTTGTGATTCATGTAACATTTTAAGATTTGTAATGTGATTTTATAAATATTATCATTTCCCAAAAGCAGTGGTTTCAACTCCATGGAATACTTTGCCTCATTCAGAATACACTGATCACCTGAAGTTTCATAATCATGCTTTATGTATTTTTTTTTAGACCCTTAACTTCAGTGTATTGTCTCATAGGTGGAAGAGTGGTAAGGGTGGGCAATGGGGGTCAAGTGACTTGCCCAGGGTCACACAGCTGGGAAGTGGCTGAGGCTGGGTTTGAACCTAGGACCTCCCGTCTCTAGGCCTGGCTCTCACTCCACTGAACTACCCAGCTGCCTCCTATGTATTTTTTTTAGTATGAATAACTTCTCAAGTCCTTCAGTCACTTCACTCCTCTAATTGGAGAACTGGAGTCTGAAGCAATGAACTCCTTCCAAAATCTTTCTTTATCTCACGAGTTTCAGGTAACTTCGTTTTCTATCAATAACTCTGCATAGTTTCAATTTCATAAAATATCATAGACCTTTCCCAGCTACTATAGAGTGACTCCTTATTTCTCTTCATCTCCTCTGCTTTTCCTTTTCCTTTTATGTGCTGTCATACTTACTTGATGACCGGGACTGTCTTTAATTTTCCTATATAATAGATTAGAAATCTGAAATAGTTATTAATTAAGGGACTTTCATAGAGTCATTTAGCTATTAAGTGTTTTAATATGGATTTGAATTTAAGTGTTCCTGACTGGAGTTCCAAAATTCTATCTACTATATCAGCCACTGGCTTCTGACATAGTCTAATATCTAATTCACAAATAGGAAAGTGAAACCTAGATAGCCTAAGTAAATTGGATAACACCACTTGAATTCTTATTTTCTACATAGGGGTATAATGTTTATTATTCCCTTTCTAAAGAAAAGTAACCAGGTACATTTTATATCCATTCCTGCATAGTGTCTGAATTGGAAATAATTAACTGAATTATATGGACATTGATCCTATGACTCTTCTTATTAGCAAAATACTAACAAGCTAAGTTAAAAACTATTAGTGTCAAAAGATTACTGACCAATGTAGCTTATCTTTGTGAATGAGAAAGCCCACTGATATTTGAAATGGAAACACAGATGTGAATCCCAATCTGGTCTTTAAAATTTTGCTTTACAAACCTGTGTATTTTATTTTAGCTTTCTGGTTCTCATGCTCCTCTCTGACAAAGTAGGTTTGTTCTATTCAAAATTCCCTTTAATTTCCAATGTGAATTATACCATTAGAGATAGAGAAAAAATAGTTTAGTGAAAATAATTCCTCTTTTTAAAAATATTACCTTCCATCTTAGAATCAATATTATATATTGGTTATAAGGCAGTGAATGGCAATGTCTTGTCAATGGAGGTTAAGTGACATGCCCAGGGTCACATAGCTAGGGAGTGTTAGGGAACAGATTTGAACCTGGGACATCCCATCTCTAATTCCTCCTTTTTTCCAGTATATTGTTTCATGAATGGACATTGTTGGGGGAGGAAGGAATCATTGATTAATGATTTAATCTGTAATATTACCATACTAATACTTACTATAGCTTTTTTTGTGAATGGCAATGCATGCAAAACACTTTTCAAAGCTTAAAACACTATGTAAATATTCTATGATAATATTTATTTCCTTTTTAGGTTTTCTTTTGGTTACTATATTACATGTATACACTTTACCTCCTATACTCTTCCCTTCAATTCCAGTTTTATGCAAGGATCCAGGAAAACTACAAGGGACTCATGATGAAAAAGGTTATCCACAACTATAGAAAAATCATCAGTCCGAATGCAGATTGAAGCATATCATTCTTCCAACATACATAATATGTGTCTTTGTTTACAACATGATGGAAATAGATATAGGCATTATATGTTAACACATATACAGCCTATATAGTATTACCTAACACCTTGGGGAGGAAAGAAAGGGAAGATATTGGAGGAAAAAAGAGAATATAGATCACAAAGTGTCACAAATTAGTTATTAAAATTGTTTGGACATGTACACTTCTGTAAAAATTAAAAACAAAAAATTATGGGTTTCTCCATGTTAGCTATAAATATAAACAAATATAATCTCTGCTCATTTTTGGTATGTGATCTAAAATTCCTAGAAAACTTATATGTACATTTAAAAAATGTCATGAATTTAATTTGTTCAATTAAAGCTCACTAGGGTTTTGAGTAGGCAAAAAGATAATTTTGCCCAATTCTGCCTCAGTTCATTTCAGTCATATTGGGACTTCAAGAGATTGTGTGAAGATCAAACAGGATAGTAATGTATAAAGCAATAAGATTTTTACCATGACTTATTTGAATTCATATTAGGGAAGGCACAAAATCTAAAAAAAGGTTTCCAGAGCCATAGGGAAAGAACATTTTTTATAATTATAGAAAAGAATAAAACAATACCATTAATTCTCAGTCATGAGGGGTGTGTGTTTGTGTGTGTATGTGTGTGTGTGTGTGTGTTTGTGAATGAGGTCTTAAATGAGAGAGATTATATCTTCTGGATTATACATATATAACTAGACTTTTTCCTAGAGAGAATCTTATCCAATATTTCTTTCAAATGAGGAAACTGAGGCAAAGAAAAGGAACACAAAATCTCAGAAGACAACGGAAGAGCTAGTACTTCAATGAGTGTTATTTGGCTGCAAATTCAATGCACTTTTCACTGCACTGTGCCACATCAAAAGAAAAGGGATTCAGTATTCAGTCTATGAGATTGCCCTTGGAATTGGAACACTCAGGTTTCAAAATGGTAGCATTGATCCATCAGTCTTCTTTTTTTTTTAATATTTTATTTTTTAGAAAAATTTTCCAGGGTTACATGATTCATGTTTTTACTTACCCCTACATTCCCCCTTCAACATTTCCACTGGTTTTAACATGTGTTATCAATCAAAATCTATTTCCATATTATTGATAGTTGCATTGGGGTGGTCCTTTCCAGTCTACATCCCCAATCATGCCCGCATCAACCCATGTGTTCAAGCAGTTGTTTTTCTTCTGTGTTTCCACTCCTGTCGTTCTTCCTCTGAATGTGGGTAGCGTTCTTTTCCATAAATCCCTCAGAATTGTCCTGGGTCATTTTACTGCTGCTAGTACAGAAGTCCATTACATTCGATTTTACCACAGTGTATCAGTCTCTGTGTACAATGTTCTTCTGGCTCTGCTCCTTTCACTCTACATCAATTCCTGGAGGTCTTTCCAGTTCACATGGAATTCCTCCAGTTTATTATTCCTTTGAGTGCAATAGTATTCCATCACTAGCATATACAACAATTTGTTCAGCCATTCATCAGTCTTCTTAAATGTTGGGTAGGTATATCTCAGATCACTTCCATACCAGGTACTTGTTCTAGAGTGGTTATATTTGTTGTTGTTGTTGTTGTTTATGAAAATGGGGGTATTTTGAGTCTATATGTCATATTTGAAGGTACTAGTCAGACACTAATAAATTTCCAGTCTCCAATTTCAATTCCTTTAATTGGGGACTCTTTCTAAAAGGACATATAAATATTTGACAGCTTATATAACAATGTAGCCTGCAGGATGCTTAAAATAAATTACTAAAAAGTTTAGAAATGAAAGAAATGGGCCTTTGATTTTGGTATCTCAGGACCAGTTTTATACTTTCTCAATCCAAGATGTGAATACAGGTCAGAGAAATAAAGTAAGGCTTTTCTTTTGTTTTGTTTTTCTTAAAGAAATCAAAGAAAGACTGAAAACTATTTCCTTGAAACAATCTGTTCTCAGGTAATTTAGAGATAGTTCGGCCTTACAGAGATGATCTAATTAAAGTTTAGAGAAACAAAGTGATTTGCTCAAAGCCAAATACCTAGTAACTGATTAATTTTCTAGTAATAAGCTCAGTGGTTTCTTTTCAGTACTATAGAGTGTTATCACTCAATTTCATGAGCATAAAAAATATGTTAAAGGGGTTGGGCATAAGAGAAGGACAACCTTTCATGTTTTTCTTTTCTAATTAGACATGCTAAGGAAATGAGGGTAACAAGTGAGCTTAAATAATTCATTAAATTTAAACTCTTCTTGGCAAATATAATCTCCCATTACTTTCAGATATTCTAGCTTTAAGGAATAGTGGGGCATGTCTGAAAATTATTCAAACATACTTAAAGGCTAGGAATCTAGGAAAGCATTGCTCCTACATGAGGTTTATCTTATAAAAACAGTCATTTTGTGAGATGGTCGATTTAAGGATTAATTGACTGTGTAGAAACCATGTGTTTGGGGTCCCCCTAACCAAATGACATTAGAAGTTCTAAACACTTATTTCAATGTATTACAGTGGGTGTCCTGGGGATAGATGATAGTATCCTTGCTGTCCACTGTCAGAAAACAATGAATATCATTGTAAATTTTCTTTGCTTCATGGGACATCTCCTTGTGAATAAAGATTTCTTAATCTGAATAGAAGCAGATGTCTGAATGAGCCATCTGTTTCTCTGAACCACCTTTTAAGAAGTTTATAACATGTAGGCAGGAAAATTGAATACACCTTTGTTAACATCAGAAAATTAAGAGGCACTAACATTCTAGGACAAATGCTAATAGGAGAGTATTCCACCCACAATTTTAACCTTGCTACACCTGCATTTATTAAAAATAAATTATAATAATATTCATATATATTTGCATTGAAATCTGAACATCTTTCATGAAAATTGTAAGAATTAGAAATGACTATATTGATAACACAAAATCTTCAGTTACCAACACATAAATAACGCTTGTATTCAAACTACTCATTCTAATTGCATCAGTAATTTTCCATCACTGAGGGAAATCATATTGAGTAGGAGGCAAGGTCTTTCAAACGTGACTATTTAAAGGTCATCCTTGATTCTGTCACCAAATTAAACTGCTAGTCTCATAATGACTTTTCCATGAAGTACTCAAAATTTTTATATGAGACAACGAATATAGTCATAAATACATCCCATTTCTGTGATTGTGCTTTCTCCTCTTTTATGAATGTACCTCCTCATCCATCACCAAATGACAAAACACCACACACCTCTTAAGGCCTGTCTCAAATTATACCTCCTTCTTGAACTCTTCCATGAATATTGCTGTTCAAAACTAACCTTGACCTTCCTAAATCTCTCACAGGACATTGACTGTACTACTCTAATAGTATGCAAGTCCTTCTTTGCCAGGTAATTATTACCCTACAATCTACCCTTCCTCATATTACTGATTTATTTGAAAAAAAAATTGTCCTTTTGTTACCTCAAAGGAAGGAGGACAAAGAGCTACTATACTTTCTTCATTTCTTCACACATGGAAGCTCTGGTCCTCTGAAAGATATATCCACAGCTACTCCTACTTTTAGAATTGGGATAAAATAAAATGAAACAAAAAATGAATTTAAAAAACCATGCTAGATTGGCATATATATTTGCCACTAGTCACTGAGTCCAAAGAACCATTAAGCTCAGTTGTCAGCTGTCATTTCTAAGTTGAAATTTCATTCAGTTTTATGTTATATCTTATACTTCCTTTGATTTTCCTTGGGGAAACAAACTCATATTTCTTTTCTGGTTGCTATAGAAACTTTCTTCTTAAATCATTGAATCACTATGTTATTTCAGTATCAGAAATATGCCCTGCCCCCACTTCCCATTTCATTGCATAAAAACCAGAAGGACCAAGAGAGTAGGTGTTTAGTCTGAAGATATTTTTTGAAGGGATAAAATCAAAATGACAAATAAGTTTACACTACACTGATTACTGTTATGTAGTGAGGGATGCATGGAATCCCTGCAAAGATACAGGGACATCCTCACCCAGAATTACAGGGAACCACCCTGGAGAACTTTGGGTAAGGGGGCAGTTGAGAAGAGTTGGCAGTTGCTTTGTGGGTGTTGAGGTGAGCAGACACACTGTTTACTGCTCTTGACTTGGGGGTATGGCCACTCAGGTCCCCTGGAATTCTGGGTGAGGCTGTCCCTGTATCTTTGCAGGGATTCATGCATCCATTTCTACATAACACTATGAAACTTCTTCAACTGTTTGTTTCAAGTCTGAGTTCAAATACAACTTCTAACATTATAAAGGACTTACCCTTATTGAACACAGTTTGCTCATTAGTAAAATAGAGATAATAGTAAAAGTATCTATTTTATAAGGTTGTCATGAGAACCAAAAGATCATATATGCAAAACATTTTGGAAGCTGAATATACTATATAAATAGCTATTATTGTTAAATGCATTATGTCATAGTGCTATTCATTTTGTTTCTATTCCTGAAAAAAAGAAGTATAGCATTCCCATGAAGTGAGGCCTAATAGTATATAGACTATATCTGTAGCAAAGAATTAAAAGCTCAAATATAGTCTATGAAATTTATCATACATGAATTTGTTTTCTTTTATATTTTTACAGTTCAATGCAATTGTTAATCATTTTCTGATATTTTGTGATTCATCTTCTCTACCATTCTCCCTCTCCTACCCCTTCCCCAATACAGCAGGTAATATGAGACAGGTTATACATATGCTATCATGCAATACATATTTCTATTTCATCATGTTGTGAGAAAGGACAAAAAGGCTAATAAAAGTGAAAAGCTTATGAAGGAGATAAAGTGAAAAATGGTATGCTTCAATCTGTATTCAGACTCCATGAGTTCCTTCTGTGGAAGTGGATAGTTTTTCTATTTTTTTCTTCTTGGATCTCTTGAAGTTGACTTGGATCTTTGCATTGCTCATAATAGTTAAATTATTCACAATTGATAATCATATAATGTTGTTGTTACTACATTTAATGCTCTCCTGGCTCTGCTCAAATCACATCTCATCACTTCATATAAATATTCCCAGGTCTTTTTTTGATTGTCCTGTTTGTCATTTCTTATAGCACAATAACATTCTATTACAATCATATGCCACAACTTGTACAGCTATTTCCAAATTGATGGACTTCCCTTCAGTTTATGTAGAAAGCCATTGGAGAAACAGGGTCAAATTTAGGGCCTATTATCTGGATTCCCTATGTGACCAATCCAGGCTGAAGCAGTCTTTGTGTTTGGTCCTGGTCACCTGAGCCCTGAAAAGCTCTGGAACCAACAGGTAGGTTAATCCAAAAACAACTTGACCCCTCCAGGAGGCTATTAGGAGTCAGTTAGAGAAATAGAGTTTGTAATACATATTTTATCTGGATCTCATTACAAAATCATCGGCAAGTAAAACTGTGTGTATGATTTTTCTGCACTGCATGTCAGATGCAGATAGAATGGGCCATCTAAGGTAAAAATCTGAGGCTCCTCTTTTGACTCTTTTTCAGATCCACACCTTTTCTTAATAATATTATAAGTCCCATTGGAAAGCTTTAAACAAACCAGCAGTTACTGGGTTAACAATTCCTCTACAAGAAAATTAAGATCCATAAACTCTAAGAATATTCCTAAGTCAGCCAAGGTCAGAGCTAGACAGGACTTCTTCCATCCAAGTGCAGTCCTCCCGATAAAAAATACAAGGCTCAATTCATTCATGATATCTATAGAATATATTTACAATTCTCAGAATTTGCTTGCTGATATCCAGGGGGCTAGAATTTGGCCTTGGACCCTGTTCTATTTTTACTTGGAAGCCTCCAAGGATTTTCTTTGTAACCCCTTCACAGCTATGACTCTTTCTTTGTGCTCTTTGTTTGAAACCAGTATAAAAATAAACTCAAAAATCCATGATGTTGGATCAGCTATGATCTAAACAATTAGACTGGCTGTTCTCAGTTTCTGTTTCTTGTCTTTTCAATCCGACGCCATTAAACGCCACTCAGGACCCCTACCATATAGAGCTGGACCTCTATAAGTTTCCATTCATTTGTCATTGCAATATCAGCAAGTGGCTCCTATATTTCTTTAAACTTGTTTCCATATCTATAAAGATGAGATTAATATATATTGCATTATTTATCTCATAGATTTCTTGTGAGTAAAGTCTTACAATTATCTGTCTAGCTGTTTGTCTATCTATATGTTTCTCTATCTTATTTTCTTTCCTTCCTTTCTTCCTTCCTTCCTTCCTTCCTTCCTTCCTTCTTCCTTCCTTCTTCCCTTTGTGAGGGGGAGAAGGAAGGAGAGATAGGAGGAAGGATGAATGGAGAGAGGAAGGTAGGAAGGTGGAATGGATGGGAGAAAGGAGAGAAGAAGGTAGAGGAAGGGAAAGGAAGGTAGTGTCACCAGCCCTGGAAGGGGGAAATTGACCAGAGCCCTTCCGAGCTCAAATAAAAGATCAGAGAGCAACTTATGGCTTAGAATAGCTAGGTTTTATTTAAATTAGAAAAGGGAAGGTCTAGGGAAAATTAGGAGGTAGATAGAAGGGGGAAAAGGCACCAAGAGAGAGCTCAGCATATGAGAGCCTCTGGGCTCCAGAGTGACTCCAGGGTAGAGGGAGAGAAAAGGCTCCAAAAACTCTCTTTTTTATACTTTCTCTGACATCTCCCACAAAGGAAGTGGGAAGTGTCAGGGGAAGTTGTAGCAGGGAGCCCTGGAAGACATAGTCTAGAGCAATTTCAAATGGCACACCTTCCTTCCTTCTTTTCTTTCTATCTTTCTTTCCTTTGATCTTTCTTTCATTCTTTCTTTCATATTAATATGAATATCTGTTTAATGTCCCAAACCCATCACTTTATCACTAATATTCATTAATTACTTTTGTAGCAGTCCAGGTATTCATGAATCTTGATATTATTTTAAGGGTGCTTAAAAAGATGACTAGTATTTCTTATGATTGATTTCTGTAATCTTGAGTTAAATTGAGCCTCAACCTTGCCAATTTCCTAGCCCTTCCCTAAGGCTACACTCCTGAACTGGTCAGTTATCTCAGTCTCCTTTATTTTACCAATAACAATCAATTAACATATGTATCAAGACCTTAGGCCATATGGTTCCTCATCTAGATGTTAGTTCTACCTATTGTTTTAGGTTCCAACAATTTGTATCTCACAATGATTACCTCATAGTGCCAATGTATCAGACCTCTTATTTTTTCCCTTCCCCCTATACTATTGTAACCCCAATAAAAGAGCAGTATGTCAACTAAGGATGAAGCTCTGAAACATCTAAGCTCTTTACCATCAGAGCTTCATCCCAGTGAAGCTCTGAACCATGGAAACTCTTAACCATCTGAGCTCCTAAGCATGGAAGTTCGTAACCACCAGAACTTACTTGCTGTCACTGTGTGACTACCTTATGCCAGAACTCTCTTTGTCTGTGTGTCTTCCTTCTCCCCTTATGTTCTCTTTCCATTAGTCCTTAACCCATAACTCATTTTCTCTCAGTCCCTGGTTCCCCTTTCTGAGTGTCCTACCCACTAGGAATCTTTGTGAAGTCAGTGGATTGCTTCATTTTTAAAGGGAATGATATGGACAACTTTAATAGCATAATAACAATTCATGTTTGTATCACAGGTTATCATTTTAATATTATCTCAATTATCTAAAACAACCGTATTAAGTAAGGATAGAAGTTATTTTCTTCCTATTTTTATAATTGAAGAAATTCATGGCCATTCAGGTAAAATGAAAAAACCAGGAAAGTTAAGTTTTTGTTTTTGTTTTTGTTTTTTATGGCTAATGTGTTCTCTCCATTGACAAATTACTTATTTATCTGTTATTTGCCTTTCATTAAAATATATATTACATTCTTTCTTAGCATGAATAGTGTATATTGAGTTCAAGAGAGAAAAATCCACAAGGGTTAGACAATGTGGGTTAAGTGATTTACCCCAGGTTACCTAGCTGGAAAATGTATGAGGCCAGATTTTTGAATCATCCATCTCTAGACCTACCTCTCAATCCCCTACCATCTAGCTATTCCTTCAATCTCTATTTTTGTACTCAAATTGAATTTATATTGTTGTATCCAAATTTTAATACCTAATCCAGGTTCTATCCTGGGTGGAAGAAGAATCACACTGACAATGCAATATGCAAGAAGAGGCTCATTCTTTACTAGCAATAATAGCTAGGGTCACTAGGCAGAGAGGTGTGCCTGAACGGACCCCTTGGAAATTCTTAGCCAAGAGTTTATATAGAAATGTTTTGGGAAGGGACTTGGTACATACATAATTATCAAGGTGGTATCAGGGACAGGTGGTCAGGAAGCATTTGGCAAGGGGGGTTTCAGGGTCAGGGGTCAGGAAGTATTTGGCAAATATTCATTAAGTAGGCAAATATTGTTAAGGAGGTAAACATTGGCAAATATTCCTCAAGAAGGTAAATATTCATCAGATAAGATAGCTTCAATTTCAGGCTTATCATAGGGGGAGATAAGGAAGACTGTACTGGGAAACATTGGGGGCTGGGGGTAGCTTGCCCAGGCTAGAAATAGTTCAGTAGTCTGTCACACTGATTTTTAAGTCCAATATTATGAAGTAGTTGTACAACTCTCAACCTTAATCTCTTTTCCAGAATTTTTGAAGTCCAGTAGCAAAACAAAAGTAAACATTACTGGTGTTGGCCCAAGATGATGTGCATGACCTTGGAATCTTCATTATCTGATCAAACTCTAAGTAGTTCGTAGCACCTGTTATAGCTTCCTTGATGGCAAGTTGGAACAAATTGTTTCCATCTGCCCATTCTGCCATAGGAAGACTTCACTTGCATGAAGTAGATTTTCCTCTAAGTAACTGAAAGGTTTTTTTTTAATTTTGTTTAAACCCTTAACTTCTGTGTATTGACTTATAGGTGGAAGATTGGTAAGGGTAGGCAATGGGGGTCAAGTGACTTGCCCAGGGTCACACAGCTGGGAAGTGTCTGAGACCGGATTTGAACCCAGGACCTCCTGTCTCTAGGCCTGGCTCTCAATCCACTGAGCTACCCAGCTGCCCCAGTAACTGAAAGTTTTGAGGCTTATTAGTCACCTTCAAGCTGGTTCAGCACACTTACATAGAAGGGTTTACCAAAAAGTGTTCCCTGAGCATGCTACAGTTTCTTGGAGCAACAGGTGAGAGTGGGATGTCAAATAGACACCAAAGATAGATAAATAGCTCTGAAAAGACCTCTGAAAGCCCTCACACTAGTGGTGTTATTTCCCTTTATTTGTTTTACACACCCCATTTTCTTATCTACTAGCTTGTTCTAATCCCCCAGTGTAGAAGGCCAATTGGAGAAATAGGGTCAAATTTAGGGCCTGTTATCTGGATTCCCTATGTGACCAATCCAGGCTGAAGCAGTCTTTGTGTTTGGTCCTGGTCACCTGAGCCCTGAAAAGCTCTGGAACCAACAGGTAGGTTAATCCAAAAACAACTTGACCCCTCCAGGAAGCTATTAGGAGTCAGTTAGAGAAATAGAGTCTGTAATACATATTTTATCTGGATCCCATTACAAAATCATTGGCAAGTAAAACTGTGTGTATGATTTTTTCTGCACTGCATGTCAGGAAGCAGACAGAATGGGCCATCTAAGGTAAAAATCTGAGACTCCTCTTTTGACTCATCTTCAGACCCCCACCTTTTCTTAATATTCTTATTGGAAAGTTTTGATTCCTTAGCAGACCAGCAGCTACCGAGTTAACCATTTTTCTCCTTGATAATTAAGAAGCCTGAACTCTAAAAAATATATTACTTAGGGCTTCCGGGTTAAGATGGCGGCAGAGTAAGAAGCAGCTCTTAACCTCTCCTGACCGAAACATACAAAACTCCTCAAGGGGACATAAAAACAAGTCCAGACGAACGGAGGAACCCCACAACAGGGCACAGCGTGGAAGGTACGTGGAATCGAGACATTTC
>NC_058131.1:377266629-377286805 GCF_016433145.1 Gracilinanus agilis | reverse complement strand
GGGGGGGGGGGGGGGGGGGGGGGGGGTTGAAGGGGAAAGGAGGAGCATGAATCATGTAACCATGTTAAAAATGAATATTAATAAATGTAAAAAAATATATATATATATTACTTAGATAAGGTCAGAGACAGATAAGCTAGACAAAACTTTATCTGACCAGGTGCAGTCCTGTAAATCTAGGGGACAGGACTCAATTAGTAAAAATCTCTATGAAATATATTTGTGCTCCCAGAATTAACCCCCTTCTAATTGATGGTTGGAATTTGGCCTTTGACCCTGGACCTATCTCTCTACTTTTGAGACTTCAATGGGTTTTTGTATGATTTGTAACCGCTTCACAGCTGTGATTCTTTCTCTGTGTTCTTTGTTTGAAACCAGTGTATAATAAACTCAAAACTCCATAGCCATCAGAACAGCTATGGGTTAACCACTAGTCTGGCTGTTCTCAGTTTTCTGTTTCTGGTCTTTTCAATCTGATGCCACTAAATGCCACTCAGGACCCCCCAAAATATAGAGCTGGCTCTCTATACTCCAGCATGCAAAATAGTTTTATCACTATGCTTCTTTCTAGTCAGTATTATTCAGTCCAGTGTGATTTTCATAGGAAATGAGATAGGTTCTTTTATACCTATTCCTAAAAAATACTTAGCTAACATAGTTTAATAAACTGGTGTGTATTTGGTAGGTTAAATTTTTTTTTAAATCAGACCTTTTAGGATAGGAACAGATATTAGGCTAAGAGTCATGAGTGCATTTACTTAATCACAAACATGCCCTCGGCAAAAGACCTTCACCTATATGGATTGATGAAGAAAGGGACCTCTGGACCTCTGAACTTCCCTCCAACAATTTTTTTCCATTACCCAACCTGGGGAGATTATCATTCAATTACCCATCATATTACCCTTTAGTTTAGTAGTTCCCGAACTTTTTGGGCCTATGGCTCCCTTTCCAGAAAATAAAATATTACTTAGGCCCCTGGAAATTAATTTTTAAAAAATTTTAATAGCAATTAATAGGAAAGATAAATGCACCTGTGACCATCACCACTCCCCCTGGATTGCTGCAGCACCCACCAAGGGGAGGTAACACCCACTTTGGGAATCACTGCTTTAGTTGGTGATAGGTAAATAGCCTGCATATTATTTCACTGGAGAGGACCCTTGCCCTTCCTTTGACCACTTATGGAAAATCCCTTAATAATTTTAGCAGTCAACTTTTGCCCAATAAGTGGTTAGGATTCTTTCTGTCCACCTGCCTCCTACTTAAGATTGGGGGAGCAGTTATAGGCTAATTACCTAACAGTAGAGTGGAGAGCTACTAGCCTTTTACCTTGTGATCTCTAAGGTGATCATGAGACCACTAATGAGATTTTGTATTTTGGTCTGTATTGTCTAGATCACTGATGGACAAACTATTCCCTGTGGGTCAGATCCAGGTTGTAGTTTGCCCATCACTGCCTTAAGCAATTCCCTAATCACTACATCTGGATGTGGGGGCATCCTGTGATGTGATGTGATGGGCAAACTACAGCCTAGATCTGGCCCACGGGGAATAGTTTGCCCATCATTGGTCTAGATCATCTGTGAAATATGGTAAATAAAAATCTGTGCTCTGAAGGAAAGAGACATCTTAGATCAAGTGGAAGATCTGAGGCCCCATTGATTAAATAGTCCCTTTAATAAAAAGCTATTATCTCCAAGTTCTTTCAGTAGTTTTATTGCAGATTGAGCTAATTTTTTTCTGACATACCAGTAGACAGTAAGCAACTCAAGGACAGTTTTTTTTCTTTGTTTCATATTTCTATTGCTTAGCACAATGTTTAGAATATAAAGGCATCTAGTTCTAGAAGATCCTTAATAAATACAGAATTGTTTAAATTAAAATAAACATTAAGAAAAATTAGTAGTAGGATTTGTCTTCTAATACCTAGCTCAGTTATATACCCACTTCTACAGTGTGTATAGATTAAATACTAATTACAAAATGAATGTGAAAATAAGGAGTTATTCTTGCAACAGTAAGAGTGATCGTAATAAGAATAAAATGTGAATTGTCAAAGCCTCCACAGAAAATATTTAAGGAACATTACTCCTCCTGCATAATGTCCATATTTGAAAGGGCAAACTATCAATAACTAGATATTTGACTGAAATTAAATGTATACTCCTCTTTAAATGATGGATGTGAAAAGAGATATGAGTATAGCAGATGCCCTGATACAAAGCCCCTATCATTTCACAGAACTCCAGATTGGGCGATTTCCAATACCATTTGTTCCAGACCAAAGACTTTAAGGCCAGAAGCAAACATTTGAAAAAATCCATCTGATTAATATCTCCCACTAAACTATTTGTCACTTGCACAGGCTCCACATGTTGTTCTCTCAGGCAAAACTACCCTGTGTTAATCTAGAGAAGAAATGAGGCATGTTGAATAAGGGCTAATAGGTCTTACTTGGGCTAGAGCTCAGTAATCTTCATTGTTGGAAATTCAACATTTCATTGTAGATAAAGGATCTTACATACAAATTCTATTGCATTTTGACTAAGTTACTTCATAATTTAAGGATTTTAATTCAGTGATTGAAAAAGCACATGTAGTACTCAGAGTATTTGTTTAATTATGTTGACATTGCCTACTATTAGTTGTTTTTATTTTAACCCCTTTTAAAAATTATTGACTCTTATGTTCCTTTGTTATCCACACACACTTTCCCATACTGCTAGACAAAAGAAAAGAAAAGAAAAAAGATCCATACAGTATTTGCTTGTTCTGAAAAAAGTTTTGAAGGGATAAAAACAAAATGTGACTTAAATTTATAGTAAAACATAATAAAACAGTACTGATGCAAAGTAGTGTTAGAGCACCCAGGAAAACAATATCCTTAACAAATATAATGTCTTACATGGAAAGAGCAAATGTAAATGAAACTGAATGTTGGGTAATTATAATGATTCATCCTGCTTTTAAGAAGAGAAAATACATATCTTTCTTGTAGAAATAGGGGATAATAAGTGTTCTTCATTAAAAAATCCTATTATATCTCTCCTGAAAAGGAAATGGGCTGTAACTGACTTGCATCTGGCTGACTTGTGCATACAAGTTTCCTGCTGTGGCCAGTGGTGACTGTTGTAGCAGCACAGGAGTGGAAGAGGAATGACAGTATATTTGGCCTCCATTTTCCACACAAAAAAAAGGCAAAGTTAACTTCATTTTATTTGAAAATTGAAGCTCATCATCATGGAGATCGATGTTCTCTTCTGTACAATAAATCAACCAACCATTAGCAAGACCATTGCCTTCTTGAACATTTATCATAGCTTTCAAAACTCTTCCTATTCACCTAGCCATTTGTGATATTCAGTGAGTGATGTAGAAAATGCAAGAACACCATGATGAATTTTTGAGGGGTTTTTTTTTAACAGAAATAGAAAAAAGGATGGTGAAGTTGAGTAGATAAATGTTTGTGATGATCAATGTGTAGGAAATGTATATATAAATTTTTGCCATGAAGAAGATGCAGAGGGGGCAACTAAATGGCTCAATGGATTGAGAGCCAGGTTCTGAGATGGGAAGTCCTTTCATCAAATCTTGTCTCAGACATGTTCTAGTTGCTCAGTCCTTACCATTCTTCTCTCTTAGAGTCAATAAACAGGATCAATTCTAAGATTGAAAGTAAGGTTAAGGAAAAAAAAAAGAAAATGCAGAAAAGGCTATCATTGGGTAGTCAATTCATATAGTACTTTCACCTATGACTGATTTCAGAGAAGCTTGTTGTCACCAATATGAAATGGAAGAATGTACTCAAGTAGCTCCTCTAGCTTTATTCATCTGAAAACTACCTTTTCAAAACTAGTGAAGAAATCCTTTTAAGAAGCGTAGATCTTGATCAATATCTTGTGTTAGTGCTTGTGGTTGTATTTGTAGTGGCAGTGGCAGCTGTGGTTGTAGCAGTGATGGTAGTGGAAGAAAGGAAACTGATAGGAGATTCAGAGATCATAAAAGATCTTGTCAATTCTGAACCTTGACATTTTACTGTCTGCTAGAAAGTCTTGTAGTTGATTGAGCAAAGTTCATAATGAAATTTTTTTTTCCCGGACCAAAACAAATATATGGGAATCTGAATAAATTTTGTAGTGATACAGCATTCTTGATGTAACTGTTACTTGTGATAATTCTTATTAACTTTCAAATACATGGCTTGGCAGTGCTTGAGAAAATAATAAAGATTTCCTTGCTCTTTGAATGTTTGGAAGAACCCATGTGAAGAAATCATGAACTGAAAAAGTAACTAACAAGTTTGATGCATAAAATTAATTTTATAATGATTTCCTTTTCTATTATTTCAGTCTCCAGTTATGAGACATTTGTTTATTTATGAAAGGAAAATTGGCTTTTATACTATTAATCTTAAACCAAGGGATCACATGCCACCCTTTAGATAAGTAACCAACTCTGATTTTAGAAAAAAATAGATCCAGTTAGTAAACTATGTATAAGATGTCACTTTTATTAATATATTATTAATCTTAGTGCTAGAAAGGATATAATTTGATATATTAGATAATAACTAAGTCTATTAGAGCCTTATTGGAAGAATAAAAACTATAGTTCTATGCAGTTATCTAGGGAAGCTGAAAACCATACTGAAAGAGCTGGGTTTATTGTAAGTAGTGGATATACAGCCGGTCTCATAAGATCATATGAAAACAACCTTGGCATGTCCAGGTGTTGCTTGATCTTTTGAAGATTTATGCCAAATATAGGGTCCCCAAAATATTACAGCAAAGAAAGTTTACTTTGACCTAAGTAGTATGAGTTCTGGAGGAGTAATTAAATTTTCTTATCTTAATCTTGTACTGAATTTAGGACTTTGTATCAAATATTCTAAACACTTGTTCCTAAACACCACTGCATATTTCTTAACATTCTGTGCATCTTCTGTCTTGTTAAGGACATGCTAATTAACTGTCAAAAACCTATAAAACACATGGTTGAACATATAAAAGGAGTCTTTGCCAAAGGCTGGATGTAGTGAGACCTCTAGCTTTAATTTGCCACAATTAAAGTTTATATCTTTAGCTCAGAATTATGGCCCAGAGATTTCTTTATTTCTAATACTTACTTTGTAGAAATACTTAGAAACTTTATTTGTAACCAGAAATCTCTGCAATTTAAACACCATGTTTATAATAAAGGCAATTTTAGCATAAAATATTATCTTAGTGTATCCTTAGTGGAAATTGATAATGGTGTCTGTATATAATTAAAGGGGTTTAATGGCATTTCATGCATAATGCTCCAAAATTAAGATAGTACTGAAGACATCAGTTTTAAGATTACGCCAATGTTGACTGTCTTAAAAATCCATTAGACCATTTTGCCAACTTTGGCATTCCATGAGGAAAGTTAGATGTTTTTACTCAAACTTAGGTAACTCAGAAAATTGCCTACCTAAAAATCATATTTATTTATGTTTAATTCCTCTATTTTAAAGTGACATAATGGTTGGTGGTTATGCATTTAAATTTTTACATTTGTTAATTAACTTTCATCTGTTAATATACTACTTAAATGCTGGTAGTTGAATGTCTCTTTCTTTTTAGTGCAGAGCAGAAGTAAAATAAAAAGGGAAAAAAGGTTTAAGTTGATAGTGACAACCATCAAAAAGGAAATCCAATACCTCTTTCTGATTATCAAGAGAAGCATTAGAATTCTAGCAGAGACCTACTTTATCATGATGCTTTTATATAAGTGAACTTGTATATATAGTTTTAAAAATCAGCTTTTTGGGGGCAGCTGGGTAGCTCAGTGGATTGAGAGCCAGGCCTAGAGACGGGAGGTCCTAGGTTCAAATCCGGCCTCAGACACTTCCCAGCTGTGTGACCCTGGGCAAGTCACTTGACCCCCATTGCCTACTCTTACCACTCTTCCACCTATAAGTCAATACACAGAAGTTAAGGGTTTAAAATTAAAAAAAAATCAGCTTTTTCACTGAACATGTAGTTCCCCATGTTTGATTTAGTTTTCAAAAAGTTTACTTTCCTTTGCTATGTATTTTTCAAAGACTAGAAGTTCAATAATTTTTTTAAAAGAACACCATGTTCTTAGTTCATATTTTTCATGAAATTAACATTTAGAAAATGCACTTGATAAACTATTGCCTTAATTGATTAAATTAATTCCATTGATTCTGATTCAAACATGATGTGCAATCTCAGATCTTTATGCCACAGGAATCAACATGTCAGTGATGGGATGGGGGAAATTATAGCAATTAATTTTTATTTAGTGAATCAGTTAACTTTTTGGGAATCATTGTATCTTTCCTCCAAAACAGACATGAAATAATTTGCTTCATAAATGGTAGGTAAATTTTTACTTCATGTTTCTTGATTTCTCCTGTTAACCAAGTTTATAATTCATGTTTTAAAGCTTCTTTGAAGAACTGAAAGTAAAAAAAAAAATTAGTTTACAAAGTATAACTGAGGAATCTTATTTACTTCATATCTCCCCCTTTCTGCCCCAATAAGAGAGAAGAGGAAAGTTTTGTTTCACAGATAACATCACACTATGTTGAAGCTTGTTTTTAAAGTATATTATGACCTCAACAGGTGAGTAACAGCTAATAAACATTAGGTAAACTCATAGAATCAGGTTACTGGAAGTAAAGTGATAAACTTGAATCCATAAATGTTTTCTTTGTAATTTATTGAAGTGGCCTCTTTTTTTTGCTTTATATTAAAAATCCAGTTATTTCTGTAAAATGCTACTTGTCCATCTTACAATACGTTAACCTAGAAAAACAGAACCACCAGAGTAGTTATAAAAAGAAGAAATCTTTCATCAGGATTAGGGAGACAAAGTTCTGATGGTCATCACAGAGTCATACACAACATCACATAGAGCTAAGCTCTGGGATTCTAGGAGTACTGTTTCCAGGAAAATGTACCATGAATGGAATTTTCCATAGAACTGAAGAACTTGGGGTCTTATATGGGGATTATGGGAAAGGAAAGAAACTGATTGGCTTTCATGGAAGATAGGGGAAGAGGATTCCAGCCAGAGGCTGGACTACTTGGGAGAGGCCTAGATAAAATGGGAGAAACTTCTAAGACAAAAGGGTATTTAAGATTAGATTATATCTACTAATCCTATCTAGGGCAAGATCATTTAGGTACTTGAAGGTATATTGTTCAATTTAGGCTTTAACCTACTAATTTTATCTAGGGTGATAAAGTAGTGTTAGAGGGTTTCACAATAATGTTGCCACATATAATGTGTATTTAAAAGACTATAAAGCCAAAAGAAGAAAAGCTGTTGAAAATAAAAGGTTTTTCCTTTAAATAATTAAAAAATCATTTCCAAATAATTTGATGTTTTGTTTAGTTTTGTCACATTGTAATTTTTCTTTTTTATATATCATTATATGCTTTAAGAGATGGTTCTCTAGGGAAGGTAGGAATAATGCATTTATTTGGAAATATAGCTGATATAAAAAAATAACATTTTTGAAAAGAAAAAAAGCATTGACAAATTATACTCTTTAAATACAAATAGATCAAACAAGTAAATAAGTGTTTAAACAATAAAGTAAAAGTTT
The DNA here is from genome assembly GCF_016433145.1 of Gracilinanus agilis. NCBI lineage: Eukaryota > Metazoa > Chordata > Mammalia > Didelphimorphia > Didelphidae > Gracilinanus > Gracilinanus agilis. The sequence continues at coordinate 377,279,199 of NC_058131.1, read as the reverse complement.
CAGTTTGTTGGAAGAAAACTATGTTTCCCTCATAAAATATCAAGTTCTTTTTTCTTTTTTTTTGTTTCAGAAATATGCCACTCAAATAAACTGGGCAAATCTTGTCTCAGGTTTATTTATCAATATAGACTATCTCTCCTATAAAACCATAAATTTCCTGAGGGAAAACATTGTAGTCTTCCTATCCCTTAAAATCCCAAATAGAGACCTTAGTGTTTACTGTTTTTTTAACAAAGACATAGATAAATGTCAATATATAATTTATGAATGGATTTATTCAACAGGTAATTAATAAATACCTTCTTTGAGCAAGATTCAATGTCTGGGTACTGAGGATCTAAGGGGTTTTTGTTTGTTTTTTTATTTAAAAGATATTTCTTTCCATGAAAGAACTTATATTCCATTTTCTAGTTGAATATAAATACTTATAATAAATATTTTTACTACAAATAGTTATAATGCAATATAGAATGTAATACACTATAAAAATATCTAAACAAACTTCATTAGAAAAAAATTGTCAGAGAAAGTGATCCCTTGAAAGAGATGCTTCTTTTTAGAGATGAAATTCCTTCCCCCTGAACAAAGTAGTTAATTGAGGCTATTCATAATATCTCCAGGCAATATAATGAGATGCCACCCTCTAAATAGTATTCCTAAATCTACTATCAACACTGGTCTAAGCACTTATTAGCTCTTTTCTCCTTAATGAATGGACTTGACTTCTAAATAGCATCCTGACTCATGTACTTAACTTCAAACTTTCCACCTCATATTTATGTTACATATTATTTACAAATTCACTTTCTTCATGTATATTATCCCTTTTAGCAAAATCTGTAGTGGCTCTCAGTTGTTTTCTGAATAAATTTATGGATACCTTAGTCTAATGCTTAAGACCCTTCTTGTTGTCCTAATCTATATTTACCAACCTGATCTCTTACTTTACACCTAAACTTGTCATTATCTTAAAAAAGAAGAAAAAAACAGGTAGTTAGCACACTGAAGAGAATATTAGACTTGGTGTCTGGAAAACTTGAATTCAAATCTTGCTTCAGATGCTAATTACCCATATGACATTGGCTAAATTGTTGAAATTCTAAGCCTCCTACTTTTCCTGTACTAAATGGGCATAATAAATAGCAATGATTTAACTGGATTATTGAAAATAAAAAATGACATAAGAAATTTAAAGTGATTTTTACAAACTTTTAAGTGCTATATAAATGTTAGTTATTGTTATTTTTTTTAATTGTATGCTCAGCACTAATCACAGTTCTGACATAGTTGTTATTATTGTTGAGTTATGTCTGATTGTGTGATTACACCTTGGGGTTGTAACAATTAAATTTCTCAAGAGGCAGTATTTCTTAATTTTAAAATTATTTATTAATTAACCAATCACAACATCCTAAACTGGTCAATTGACTCTCTCCACAATCTAGCAGGGTGAAAAAAGAGTACAAAGAGAGTTTCCCTCCTCTGGGGCAATTCATCATTCGGTCCCTCCTGGGACATCTCAAAACATCTCTATTTGGTCAATAGCCATGAGGATGAAAACTTAAAAGACCTCAACTTCTCCCTCCCTACTTCATCACAATCTATATATATATATACATATATATATATATAAAGTTGTTTTTTTAAGTTTATTTATTTAATTAATTTAGAATGTTTTTTCATGGTTATAGATTTCATGTTCTTTCCCCCTCTCCTTCCATCCCCGTCCCATAGCCAATGAGCAATTCCACTGGGTTTTACATGTGTTATTGATCAATTTGTAAGTGAGAGTAGGATAAAAAGGTTGTACATAGTGCAGAGTGCATCATTGTTATGCAAATATAAGCAGCCTAAAAGGCAATGTGGCTTTTAGACTCATCAAGGACATGCACCTCACTTTGTAATAAGAAGCCACTCCCCCCCTAACCTTCCCCGTCTTCCTGACCCAACTAATCTTCTTCAGCCCAGCAAAACCTGCCAGCAGCTAGCTCCTTTGCTCTTGAGGAGGCAGCTTCTCCCCAGGCAAGAGCTCTCTGGGAGCCCAGTCCCTGCCCTGCCCCCCATCTCTAAAAGGTTCTAAATGCTTCAACATCACTGTTGTAGAATGTCATTTTTCTTCCTTCTACAGACTCTAGAGCTCAATTATGCTTCTGTAAAGCCAAACAGGAGCCAGAGCACAAGAGAAGTGATGTGGAGTAGACAATAGTAAACCAAATTTAGAATCAGGAAAACCTTGGTTAGCTAGTTTTTCTGTTTCATAATTATAATTTCAGGCAAATCACAAAACTTTCCATTGTTTTGATAATTCTCTAATTAGTATATGTTAAAGACCTCAGTTATTAAACTGTATTAGTGGATTATCCATATCCATGGCACATTAATGTAACCAGAGGTCCAGATCAAAAACAGTTTTGAGGGAGGGGGGATAGAAAGAGGTTTATTGCCTTAACTTCTTTTCCATTTCTGGAGTTTTTGTCACCTGGCTTTCAAAAAATGTGCATAAATTAATATTTCTCCAATTATCAGTTATTGAAACTAAAATATCCCCTTCCTTTTTGGAAGAGATTGATGCTAATCATTATGTTGCAGGGAGAATACCAAAAATGTGGGAAAGTCACATAGCTAAATAAGTCTTAAAACTCAATCTCCACCTACTATGTTAATAGAGGAAAATGTTCCATGTCAATGTATGTAGACATCATTTTTTTCTTACCTCTCACTCTTTGATGACATAATTCCTATTTTTTCATTCTACCCCTATCAACATCCAAATCTAGGCCTTCACATTTTCTATTATTTAGGACGAGGCCAAAATTTCCTTTCCCCTCTCAGAAATGTATTGAAGTGGGGTACTCTTAGGGTTCAGAATCTTGACCCAAGAATGGAGATTCGGAGACAATGCATGTTACAGGAGACACCTGTATTACTAGCAAGCACAATAGGATGGTTCCCAAGTAGAGCTGTGCTTGGGGGGAGGGTTATAGCAGTTATATAGACTCTAGGAAATGTTTGCATAGATAACAGGGTATCCAGAGAATGCTGCAGGCTGTTCCCAGAAGGCGCCCAGAAGGGTAGTGGTTCTTTGTCTGCCATAAATCAGTATTCTACCTTCACTACCTGCTATAAGTCTCACTGACTTGCTATAAATCCCAGACACTTGTTACAAATTCCAGTAACTTGCTATAAGTACAAATTCCAACCTTACAGTACTTCATAACATGAGTCCAGACACCCAGAAATTCAATAATTGGAACCATTATTTATTTATTAAAAAAAGAAAAGAAAAAGAAATCTACCAGCTGGGACAGCCTTCCCTAATGGAAACTGTATCAGACTGACGTTACAAGGCAGTTTATATGGGTTACAAGATAAAAGTCTATTTTCTTTCACATCTAGGGTTGTATTTGTCAAGAAAATACTCATCACAAACACAAGTAGTGATAACTGGATAATACTCAGATCTCTCAGGGGATATTTGCTTTTCACATGTACCTAAACACTCATCCTTAGTTATCAATATGTTTACCTTGTATTCCATCCTGACCTATTTGTTTGTCCTGATGTCCTTTTGATGACCATAGGGGAATTAGGACTCTGACCCATTGCTTGCCTAGGTCACTTGGCCTCCTGGAGGAATCAGGTCAGTTTCTTAAATAATGCAAGAATGGATTAATCTACCTCATCTACTTCAATTCTACTTTATTCCTAACCTATATCATTTATTCAGACTACTTCAGTCTCTCCTAGTTGCCAGCCACATTTCCATATCCCATCCCTAATCTATGAAGAGTAGGATATAAAGAAAAAAATTTAAATGTGCAAAATTCATAAAAAGGAAATTTTGACATTATTATTTCCAAAAGAATAGATTTACTTAGTAAAAACTCTAGTAACAATAGGTGATAGAGTGTATTATCCCTTCATATGAGGGACTCCAAAAAGTTTTTCTAGCTCCTCAGAGGAAGTTCATCCTGGCAGATCAAATATTAAATATCCTTATGCTTCAGGAAACAAGACCGTAGGAACACAAATCATTAGAATTCAAAAAGCTTTGAGAGATGATCTTATATAGTAATGTTCCTTGAAAATATGACCAAGAGTAATATTTCCTCTCCTTGAATTCTGTGAGTCAGAACCCACTACTATACAAGACAAATGTATGTATGTGTGTGAATATAATTGTATGTAAATATATAGTATAATAATGTATATATGCAATTTCATACAAATGCATATACTAAGATGCACACATGGGGGAAGGTCTTAAAGTCTGGAATATTTGTCTAAGTTCAAATCTGACCTCTGACACTAGATGTATGGCCTGGGCAAGCCATTTAACCCTGTTTCCCTCAGTTTCCTTATCAGTTAGATGAACTGGATAAGGAAGTAGCAAAACTTCTCTAGTATTTTTGCCAAGAAAACTTCAAATGGAAAAATGAAAAATTGAATACAACTATATGTGTGTATGTATAGTATGTATATGTATGCATATTATGTGTTTACATATACATTCTACTTTTTATGCTTTTTGTTGTTAGAAATTTTCCCCTTGTTAATAGCTACAATTCTACTTTTTGCAACTTATACTCCATAAAAAAATTAAAAACTAGCCTTTATCATCTATGTCAACAAAGGGATAACAAAATCTTTATTATCTTGATTCTTCTCTATAGAGAAATCTTTTTTGATATTTCCAAGGTGTCATTTCCAGGGCTGATGATCTTCCATGATGAAAAGCTCTCTAGGTAATGATTAAGAAGTGTGAATCAAGTTTGTTAAGAAGTGAATTTGTTCTTTTAAATTTATGAATTAATTTGTATAGTAACAAACTTCCTGTTTGTTCTGTCTCTTTATGAATGTCCTTCTGTTCTCTCTTGTATGAATGTGTATATTTTATATTTAATTGGCACTATTTTCATTGTTTTCTTATTTGTTCCATCACTATTCCTTTCTATTATTCATTCTCCCTTAAATAAATACAATCAGACAAAACAAATGCACAATTCACTGAAAATATGTCTCATTTTGTATATCTAGTACACTCCCTCTCTATTTAGAGGAAAAGTCTTCCCTCTGCTTGGATGAGTATTCCCAGAAGTTCCATTTAAGGAGACACCCCAGCCAGCTACCAATTCATTGCTAATCAAGCTTCACTTTCAACTTTTCCATTCCCCTTCCTTAGCCTTCTACATATTGGCTTTACTTTATGTGGTGGTTTCCTTCATTTGAATTTAAGCTTCTGTAGGGTAGGAGCTGTCTTTTTTGTTTGTTTGTTTGTATTTTATTCCAGAGGTTAGCATAGGATATGGCACAAAATAAATACTTACTTACTTATTTACTGATTGACTATGAAACTCTATTTAATAGAACTTTACATATTCATGCATTATCTTTTTTACTCTTCTTTGTATACTGCAGTGTTTATTCATGTTTCTTAAATTTATAATACAAAATACATTTTAAAAGAAACTCAATTTTTAACCTGAAAAAGTGAGAAAAAATTGTGAGAATGAGTAGCATATAGTAGTTTGGTTGTTTGTTTTTTTCAAATATTTGACCTATTGTCCATGATGTTATGCAAAAGGGCTTGTACTTGTTTTGAGGGGACACGAAAGGCAAAACTAAGAGTAATTTGATGAATTAGTGGAGGAGAAAAAAGGAAGAAGAGAGGAAGGAAGGAGAGAAAGAGAAGGTGAAAAAGAAGAGGAGAAAAAAGGAAGAAGAAGAGGGGGAGGAGGAAGAAGAAGAAGAGAAGGAGAAATAAAGAGGATTATTAAGAGGACAAGTTTGTGATTTATAGTATATAGAGAACTAGCTCTAGAGAGGAAATTCTGGGTCTTTTTATTCCTGCTTCTGATATTTTCTGTCTTTTGGACACTGATCTCTCATTTTCTGATAGATCTCTACAACTATAAGGTACCCAATCATTACTAATCTGCATTAGTGAAAACCTCTTCTCTTGGAGTTCTTATTTCTTGAAAATCGTAGATACAGACTAATAAAAAGTCACAGAAAGAAGCTCTCAAGAAATCTAAGGTTTACAAAGCATTTTCCTCCCAATAATCCTAGCGATCAGAGTTCAAAAGTTTCATCTTTATAGATAGGGAAACTGGTGTTCAGAAAGGTTGAATGTTCATAATAAGTTATTCATATAATATTTGGACCTGGTTTTCTCCTGACAGTAATCCTATAACTTTTTTCTACTGTATCATATGATATCATAAAAATTAACAGTCTAAGTAAGCCAGTTGGCTGCAGCCCTATTATATAGTATAATTGCATAGTATAAAGATAGATTTTTTTGTGAAATGGCTGAAGTTTTCTACTTTATTTTTCCTCTGACAAGTTAAAAAAACATTTTATATTGTCCTTGAAAAAAAAGTGTGTTAAAATCCATCCACAAACAATCTCAATAAAGTGAGAACTTAAAGTTTGGTCAGAGTTGCTCTGTGTATGAATTGTTTATTACATCCTAGAAATCTGGCTCCCTGGTGTCAACCTCCCCTGCAGGCTGTCTCCACAAGTTTCAGTGACTCTCATTTTTATTTGCCAAGTTCCACATAGCTGTGACAGATTCAAGATTGATGGTGTCAAGGGACATTAAAAAACAACAACATAAAAACGTTTATTTGCAAAAAGCAGAAAAATTACTTCTCTGAAGTATTTTCCATGGAAACTATGTTTAAAAGTTTTTAAAGTCTATATTAAAAGCTTAATAAATATTTTTCTAGTATTTAATTGAATCTTCTCTCTTCATATTCTCATTAAATGTAAGCATTTACAACACTTTCAGGTAAAACAAAGACTTTGCTCATCATTTCACAAACAATTGTTTTAGGCCAATGATGGACAAACTATGGCCCTCAGATCTGATTTGGGGGGGGGGGGCTGAAATGTTCTATCCCATATAGTGACATTATTCCTAATCCAATGAATACAATGAGTAGGCTACAATGCAATGAAACTTTGAAAGAGTTCCCTTAGAAACAGGCTGACAGATGAGCATTTCCTTTCCTTTGGCCCCCTCTTTAAAAAGTTTGCCCATCACTGCTTTAGGCATATCAAGAAGGAACATGAATTATGTAACCATGGAAAGTTGTCCTAAATAAATAAATAAATTTTTAAATATTGCCAAAAATGCTTAATCTTTCTTCACTCAGCTCAAGATTCCCATTTCCCTATGTCACTTCCCCCAATGCAAATGTCCATTTCAGAGATATTGAAAAGTCACTGTTAGTGAATATGAGACTTAGTAAAACTACCTGAGAGAGAAGTGAGGTAAACTAAGTCATTGTCCAAAAAAACTGTTTTTTCCCTGGGGAAAAGTAGAAATCAGAGATGAGCCTTCCTGTGAAGGTCAAAATAACATTCACATGAGAAAATGATTCTCTACAGTTGCCTCACAGTCCAGAATAAGATATAGAGTGGAAAGTCCTGTGCTACTAACTTCTGGACAATAAAAGTTTGCTTCAAGGATATGTATCAGTAATGAATATTATTTTCTTTGTATCCTGAACACTATAAAAACTGCATTATAATTTTAGTTCGAGGCAGCTTTCACAAGGAAAGTTGTCCTGGCCAGTAGGTACATTTATTAATCAATAGATTAATAAATAAATATTGGTTCCACTAATTTGAACTGCAGGGTGTCTGGACTTATTTTATGAGATGACCTACTTCAATAGTATAAAACAAACAAAAAAACACCCTAAATTGAAATTTTAAAAGGCTTAACTAACATCATAGTGAGAACTGAATTTTCCTTTTCCTCCCCATTCTTTCTTTAAAATTTCTTTTAGATAATATAAAGGTTCTTATATTTTCTCTACCCTTGTACTATAAGGGATGTACTATCAAAAACAAGTCAACTTATTTTTGATAGTATATAATTTATTTTTTCTCTTGTCATATGTATACACATACACACATATTCATGAATATATGTGCATGTCTAGGTGGTTTTATATATATATATATATGTATATATATACTATAATTATGGTTATATTCTGGTCATAATTTTTCTTTTGAACCACTCTAATTTCAGAGAATTCAGTCCAATTCTTTTTTTTAATACATTATTTTTTAGAAAAATTTTCCATGATTCCATGATTCATGTTTTTACTTACCTTTTCATCCCCCCTTCACTACTCAACCCCATAGCTGATGCGCATTTCCACTGGTTTTAACTTGTGTCATCAATCAAGACCTATTTCCATATTTTTGATGGTGTGGTCTTTTCAAGTCTACATCCCCAATCATGTCTACATCAAACCATATGTTCAAGTAATTGTTTTTCTTCTGTTTTTCCACTCCTGTAATTCTTTCACTGAATGTGGGTATCATTTTTTTCCATAAATCCTTCAGAATTGTCCTAAGTCATTGCATTGCTGCTAGTACAGAAGTCCATTACATTCTATTTTACCACAGTATATCAGTCTCTGTGTACAATGTACTTCTGGCTCTGCTCCTTTCACACTGCATCAATTCTTGAAGGTCTTTCCAGTTCACATGGAATTCCTCCAGTTTATTATTCCTTTGAGCACAATAGTATTCCATCACCACTATATACCACAATTTATTCAGCCATTCCCCAATTGAAGGGCCTACCCTTGTTTTCCAGTTTTTTGCCACCACAAAAAGCATGGCTATAAATATTTTTGTACACGACTTTTTCCCTACGATCTCTCTGGGGAACAAACCCAGCAAAGGTATGGCTGGACCAAAGGACAGACAATTTTTTAGTGCTCTTTGGGCATAGTTCCAAATTGTCATCCAGAATAGTTGGATCAGTTCACAACTCCACCAGCAATGCATTAATGTCCCAATTTTACCACATACCCTTCAACATTTATTACTCTCCCCTGCTATGATTTAAGCCAGTCTGCTAGGTGTAAGGTCTTACCTCAGAGTTGTTTTGATTTGCATTTCTCTAATTATTACAGATTTACAACACTTTCTCGTGTGCTTATTGATACTTTTGATTTATTTATCTGAAAATTGTCTATTCATGTCTCTTGCCCATTTATCAATTGGGGAATGGCTTGATTTTTTATACAATTGATTTAACCCTTCTATATTTGAGTAATTAAACCTATGTCAGATATTTTGTTATAAAGATTTCTTCCCAGTTTGTTGTTTCTCTTCTGATTTTGGTTGCATTGTTTTTGTTTATAAAAAAAACTTTTTAATTTAATATAATCAAAATTATTTATTTTATATTTTGTAATTTTTTCTAACTCTTGCTTAGTTCTAAAATTTTCCCTTTCCCATGGATCTGACAAGTATACTATTCTGTGTTCACTTAATTTACTTATAGTTTCCTTCTTTATATTCAAGTCACTTACCCATTCTGAGTTTAAATTGGTGTAGGGTATGAGATGTTGATCTAAACCTAATCTCTCCCATATTGTTTTCCAATTTTCCCAACAGTTTTTGTCAAATAGTGGATTTTTATGTCCAAAGTTGGCTTTTTTGGGTTTATCATACACTGTCTGGCTGATGTCACTTACCCCAAGTCTATTCCATTGATCCTCCCTTCTGTCACTTAGCCAGTACCATATTGTTTTGATGACCACTGCTTTATAGTACAGTTTAATATCTGGTACTGTTAGGCCACATTCCTTCACATTCCAAATGAACTTTGTTATAGTTTTTTCTAATTCAGTAAAAAGTTTTTTGGTAGTTTAATAGGTATGGCACTAAATAGATAAATTAATTTGGATAGAATGGTCATGTTAGCTCATCCTACCCATGAGCAATCAATGTTTTTCCAATTGTTTAGATCTAGTTTTAATTATTTGGAAAGTGTTTTGTAATTATGTTTGTATAATTCCTGTGTTTCTTTTGGTACATAGATTCCTAAGTATTTTATATTTTCTAGGGTGATTTTAAATGGTGTTTCTCTTTCTACCTCTTGCTACTGTGATGTGTTGGAAATATATAGACATGTGATGATTTATGTGCATTTATTTTGTATCCTGCAATGTTACTAAAGTTGTTGATTATTTCTAATAGCTTTCTAGTTGATTCTCTAGGATTTTTTAAGTAGATCATTATATCATCTCTAAAGAGTAACAGCTTAGTCTCCTCATTACCTATTTTAATGCCTTCAATTTCTTTTTCTTCTCTAATTGCTACTGCTAATGTTTCTAGTACAATGTTAAGTAATAGAGGTGATAATGGGCATCCTTGTTTCATACCTGATCTAATTGGAAAGGCTTCCAATTTATCCCCATTGCATATTATTCTTGTTGATAGTTTAAGATATATACTGTTCATTACTTTTTAGGAAAAGACCTTCTATTCCTATTCTTTCCAGTGTTTTGAGTAGGAATAGGTGTTGTATTTTGTCAAAGGCTTTTTTAACATCTATTGAGATAATCATTTGGTTTTTGCTGGTTTGCTTGTTGATATGGTCAATTATGTGGATGGTTTTCCTTATATTGAACCATTCTTGCATTCCTGCTATAAATCCAACCTGATCATAATGAATTATCCTTGTAATCACTTGCTGGAGTCTTTTTGCTAGTATTCTGTTTAAGATTTTTGCATCTATGTCCATTAAGGAGATTGGTCTATAGTTTTTTTTCTCTGTTTTTGATCTACCTGCCTTTGGGATCAGTACCATATTTGTATCATAAAAGGAGTTTGGTAGAACCCCTTATTTGCTTATCATGTCAAATAGTTTGTACAGTATTGGAATTAGTTGTTCTTTGAAGGTTTGATAGAATTCACCTGTGAATTCATCTGGTCCTGGGGATTTTTTCTTAGGGAGATCTTTGATGGCTTGTTCAATTTCTTTTTCTGATATGGGATTATTTAAGTATTCTATTTCTTCTTCTGTCAATCTAGGCAATTTATATTTTTGTAAATATTCCCCCATCTCACCTAGATTGCTATATTTATTGCCATATAATTGTACAAAATAGTTTTTAATGATTGCCTTGATTTTCTCTTCATTAGAGGTGAGGTCTCCCTTTTCATCTTTGATACTGATGATTTGGTTTTCTTCATTCCTTTTTTTAATTAGATTGACCAGTACTTTGTCAATTTTATTTGTTTTTTCAAAGTACCAGTTTCTAGTCTTATTTATTAATTCAATAGTTATTTACTTTCAATTTTATTCATTCCTCCTTTAATTTTTATAATCTTTAATTTGGTCTTTAGCTGGGGATTTTGTTCCCTTTCTAGTTTTTTTGATTTGCACACCCAGTTCATTGATCTTTGCCCTCTCTAATTTGTTAATACATGTACTCGAGGATATAAATTTCCCCCTGAGAAGTGCCTTAACTGCATCCCAAAGAGTTTGGTAAGATGTCTCATCATTGTTTTTCTCTTCAATGAAATTATTAATTGTTTCTATGATTTCTTCTTTAACTAACTGGTTTTGGAGAATCATATTAATTAATTTCCAATTAGTTTTTATTTGCCTGTCCATGTGCCCTTACTGGTTATTATTTTCATTGAATTATAATCTGAAAATGTTACATTAATTAATTCTGCTCTTTTGAATTTGTTTGCAATGCTTCTATGCCCTATTACATGGTCTATCTTTGTGTATGTAACATGTGCAGCTGAAAAAAAGATGTATTCCTTTTCATCCCTATTTATTTTTCTCCACATGTCTATTAAATATAAATTTTTCTAGGATTTCATACACCTCTCTTATCTCTTTCTTATTTATTTTTTGGTTTGATTCATCTAGATCTGAAAGAGGAATATTTAGAACTCCCACTACTATAGTTTTACTATCTCTTTCCTTCTTGAGCTCTGCCAGTTTCTCCTTTAGGAATTTGGATGCTATACCATTTGGTGCATACATGTTGAGTACTGTTATTTCCTCATTGTCTATACTGCCTTTTATCATGATGTAATTACCTTCCCTTCCTCTTTTAATCATATCTATATATACTTTGTCTTTCTCAGAAATCATGACACCACTCCTGCCTTCTTTTTCTCAGTTGAAGAACAAAAGATTTTGCTCCAGCCATTGAAATTAAAACTGTGTATGTCTACCTGCCTCACATGTGTTTCTTGTAGACAACATATGGTAGGATTTTGGTTTCTAATCCACTCTGCTATTTGCTTCTGTTTTATCAGAGAGTTCATCCCATCCCTATTCAGAGTTAAAATTATCAGTTGTGTATTCCCTAACATTTTGGAATCCTCTCCTAATTCTACCCCTTCTTCTTATGCTACTTCCTTTTGAACCAGTGGTTTGTTTTAAACCAGTCCCCCTTGTCCCCTTCCTTGATTTACTTCCCTTTCCACCCTCCTCCCTTATTATTCCTCTCTTTTTATTTTTTAAGACCTAATTAATTTCCTCCCCCTTTTTTACCTCCTGACGCCCCTGCTCCCCTTGTTTTATTCCTTCTAACTTTCTCAGTAGGGTTAGGTAAAATTCTATATCCCAGGTTGGTGCGGGGGTTCCGGGTTAAGATGGCGGCAGAGTAAGAAGCAGCTCTTAACCTCTCCTGACAGAAACATACAAAACTCCTCAAGGGGACATAAAAACAAGTCCAGACGAACGGAGGAACCCCACAACAGGGCACAGCGTGGAAGGTACGT
>NC_058131.1:377240573-377261718 GCF_016433145.1 Gracilinanus agilis | reverse complement strand
TCTGTGGGATGCGGCCAAGGCAGTACTCAGGGGGAAATTTATATCCTTGAGTGCATATATTAACAAATTAAGGAGGGCAGAGATCAATGAATTGGGCATGCAACTCAAAAAATTAGAAAGTGAGCAAATTAAAAATCCCCAGATGAAAACTAAATTAGAAATACTAAAAACCAAGGGAGAAATTAATAAAATCGAAAGTAAAAGAACTATTGAATTAATAAATAAGACTAGAAGCTGGTACTTTGAATGAAAATGAAACAAGGGGAGAATAATGAATGCTGGAGGGGATGTGGCAAAATTGGGACATTAATGCATTGCTGGTGGAGCTGTGAACTGATCCAGCCATTCTGGCTGGCAATTTGGAATCATGCTCAAAGGGCTATAAAAGAATGCCTGCCCTTTGACCCAGCCATACCATTGCTGGGTTTGTACCCCAAAGAGATCATAGATAAACAGACTTGTACGAAAATATTCATAGCTGAGCTTTTTGTGGTGGCAACAAATTGGAAAAGGAGGGTATGTCCTCCAATTGGGGAATGGCTGAACAAACTGTGGTATATGCGGGTGATGGAATACTATTGTGCTAAAAGGAATAATAAACTGGAGAAGTTCCAGGCGAACTGGAGAGACCTCCGGGAACTGATGCAGAGCGAAAGGAGCAGAGCCAGAAGAACTCTATACACAGAGACTGACATTCTGTGGTAAAATCGAATGTAATGGACTTCTGAACCAGCAGCAATACAATGACCCAGGACAATTCTGAGGGATTTATGGTAAAGAATGCTACCCACATTCAGAGGAAGGACTGCAGGTGAGGAAACATATAAGAAAAACAACGGTTTGAATGCATGGGTTGGGGTGGACATGATTGGGGATGTGGACTCGAAACTACCACACCAATGCAACTACCAACAATTTGGAAATTGGTCTTGATCAAGGACACATGACAAAACTAGTGGAAATGCGCATGGGTAGGGGGGGTGCGGGGGGGGGTTGAAGGGGAAAGGAGGAGCATGAATCATGTAACCATGTTAAAAATGAATATTAATAAATGTAAAAAAAATTCTATATCCCAATGGGTATAGTTACTCTTCCCTCTCAGGGTTAATTCCACTGAGAGTAAGTTTTAAATGTTACCTATTAATGCTCTCTTCCTCTCCTTATAATAGTATTCATCCCCTCCCCTTCCCATGACATCTTTTGTGTGTAAGAGAATATCCTATTTTTCTTATTCATTCAAGTTTCTCTTGGTGCCATCTACTGTTCACCTCCCATTTACCCCCCCATATCATTTTAGTACTCCAACCTCTCCCTATGAATAATTCTTCTAATTACTATAATAGTGAATACTATAATAGTGAATACAGTTCACTACAGAGAATTACACATAATATTTCTCCATGTAGGATTACAAGTAATTTGATCTTATTGATGCCCTTAAGGAGGCAAATCTAAAAATAAGAGTTTTCTTTCTTTCCCTTCTTTTTCTTATTTACCTTTTCATGTTTCTCTTGGTTTTTGTGGCTAGATATCAAACTTTCCATTTAGTCCTGGTCTTTTCTGTGCAAATACTTGAGAATCTTCTATCTTGTTGAATGCCCATACTTTCCCCTAGAAGTATATAGTCAGTTTTGATGAGTAGGTGATCCTTGGTTGTAGACCCAGTTCTCTTGCCTGTCTGAATATCATATTCCAAGCCTTGTGGTCTGTTAGTGTGGAAGATGCCAGATCCTGTGTGATCCTGATTGGTGCTCCTTGATATCTGAATTATCTCTTTCTGTCTTCTTGTAAAATTTTTTTCTTTCACTTGGAAGCTTTTGAATTTGGCTATTATATTCCTGGGGCTTGTCTTTTGAGGGTTTAGGGTAGAGGATGATCTATGGATCCTTTCAATATCTATTTTGCCCTCTTGTTGAAGAACATCAGGGCAGTTTTGTTGGATAATTTCTTGTCGTATGGAGTCCAAATTTATATTGATTTCTGCTTTTTCAGGAAGACCAATGATTCCCAAATTATCTCTTCTTGACTTATTTTCTTGGTCTATCAGTTTCTCAGTGAGATATTTAGTGTTTCCTTCTGTTTTATCAGTCTTTTGACTTTGCCTTATTTGTTCTTTCTGCCTTGAGAGATCATTGGCTTCTACTTGTCAAATTCTTGTCTTTAGAGACTGGTTTTCTGCTAAAATCTTTTGATTTTCCTTTTCAATTTGGTCTATTCAGTTTTTCATGGTTTCCTCCAATTTGCTTATCATTTTGTTAGATTTTGGGGCAACTTTCTCCAATTGGGAGTTTCTTTCTTTTAACCTGTTAATTTTCTTTTGAGCTATTTCCCACTTTTCTTGCCAAATCTCTTCCATCTTTCTCACGATCTCAGATTTGAACTCTTCATGAGCTTGTGACCAATTTTCATTTGGGGGAGAAGGTTTGCATGTGATTAGTTGTTTGTTTTCCTCTGCTGTTTGCTCTGTTGTCTCCATTTTTTCTCTGTAAGTCATTGGGTGTTAAAAGATTTCTTCTTGATCTTTCTCTTTAGAGGTTCTTGTGCATGGCATGCCATTATTATGATGATATTTTTATTTTTCAGTCAGAAGTTGGAGTGAGGCAGACAGGCTCTTCCTATTGAGCTGTGAAGTAGTTTTCACCTGAGTCACAGTGTCATGAGACCCTCTCAGCTTTAAACTCATGCCCACAGTTGGTCTGAGCTCTTTAGGCTCCTAGTGTCTCAAGTCTAGCTGTTCTCAGGGTCAAGCCTCCTGGTTGTCCCCTTGCTCACTACTCTGCTTGAGGCTCCTCTAACAGTCTCAGGGCACTGCTTCTACAGTCATGCACCCCTCTGCCCTTGGTTGACACCCAAGTTCCATGCCTGAACTCAAGATCCATTACCCATGCCTGCTCTCAAGGTCTGTGTTTAAAGTCCAAGTTCTTTATCCCCTTGGGGTCTTAAATCTTGCTGTTCTCAGGAGGAAGCCCTGGTGATCCCAGGTAGCTGCCAAGAACTTAATGAATGCCCCAAACTTGCTCTTACTCTCATGCGCTGGCTTTGGCATTGTAGGTGGTGTGTGTGTGTGTGTGTGTGTGTGTGTGTGTGTGTGTGTGTGTGTGTGTCTTGCTCAGCTCGAGTTTTAGTCAGTGTTATTTCACCCCCTTATAGCATGGAAATGCCCAGATCCCATGTACCTTCAATGTTGTGCCCTGTTGTGTGGTCCCTTTGTTCATCTGGATTTGTTTTTTATGTCCTCATGAGGATTCCTATCTGTGTGGGTTAGGAGAGGTTAAGCATGCTGCTTCTACTCTGCCACCATCTTAACCCAGAACTCCAACAATCTCAGTTGTTAGAGTTCTGACAATATCAACAGACACAAAAAAGATTTTGGATAACTTTTTTCCATTTCAAAGTAAATTATTATTTTTTTTTGCAACAATTGAAGTGCCTGGTCAACTATTAAAATTGAATAATGAAAAGCTCTTAGTATAAATGTAGTGAATGACCTCTTATTTCTGCTTTAACTATTTGTTTTGGTTTTTCATTATAGAATCATATGACAGGGAACTAAGAAGAGAATGTGATTTGAATTCAAGACTTTTGAATTACAAATACAGTTCTGTTATTACCAGAAAGAATTTCAATAAGTCAAAAATTTTCAGTCTATCATTTTCCTTATTAGCAAAATGGTGTTAATACCAACTGTTATTATTTAGTATATTAATACTGTCTAGGAACAATAAGTATCATTATTGATATTGCTAAAATATTAATGGCATCTTTTAGTGGGGGTATCATTCCTTTTACAATAATAACATTATATATTATTCATATTAAGTAATCATAATAGCTACTAATTCACTAGGTTCTTATAAGAATAATGTAAGATAAAAAATGGGAAAACATGCATATGTACATATATACAAACACATGCATTTGCTATACAACTCTGGGTTAATGTATAGTAGTATGGATATGGATATGGATACATACACATATATATGCACATACATAAATGCACCTATGTCTTAATAACAAACCTAATTCAAAAGAGCAAGGGCTAAGCAAATGGACTTAAGTTACTTGTTCAGTGCCACACACATCTAGGAAGTGTCTATAGCATAATACTTTTAAGAAATGAAAAATATGAGGACAGTTCTCCAAGCATAACACTGTTTAACAAAAGATGCATGCATCATATAACAAAGAATAAATCTTTCACCAGTGTCCTAGATGAAAAGCCCTGAATGAGCCTTGACTCTTTCCTTTAAAGAAGGCTTGTTCTTTTTTTCTGATTGGCCTGACAGTTCATCCCCTGGATCTTCCCTGGCACTCTCTGTTGGTGGATAATTTGAGAGGTAGATTTAGAAACCTCAACTTCTCCTTCATTACTTTGTCACAGTGGAAGTGGGTCTTTGCCTAAATAAGATTAACATGATTGATCCACCTTACTTTTAAATGCGTCAGAGTTCAGTATGGCAGATTAATCCTGACTTTAATCTTTTCAAGGTTTTTATCAAAAGATAAAAGATTTCAGAGCAGTTTAATAGCTTCAGCACTATAAGTAACCTCAGTTAAGCGTTAGACTGTTTCATCCTGACCTTTGAAGTCTAAGGGGAATGTAATTTCACATAGAACTATTATTAATATATAATAAAATTCAGGATTAAATTTCCTTATCTCCAAGGCCATACTTGAATCCAGGTGATTGGGACTTTAAGCCTTGCACTCTATTCAAATGCCACCTAGTTGCCCTGATAGTGTATATTCTTATGGAGAACTCATATTTTTGTCTTTCAAGTTCTTTTGTTTAATTCTTGATTTTGTTATGGTTGTTGTTATGTTTGTTTATTTTTGTTTTATGCAGCTATTTTAAGCTGTCCATGAAAGCAAGATTCCATAGACTCTGCATTGCTTGTTTTAAGATTTTATTTTGTTTGATAAGTTCTGTTACACTATGACATTTTAAGTTACTGTGTTTTGACAATTAGCTATATGCACTGTATATATACTCTTTATTTGTACCTTCCCATATGCCTGGACTGGAGAAGACACTATTATAAAAGTTCCTTTGAGTTATTGTAACAAGAGGCAAAGGCTTCGTTTTAGTAGCTGAAGTGAAGTGCTATAGCACTATTCCTTGCCTCCACATTAAAATGGATGAGACATATGTAAGACATGTCTTTTAGAGCTGTTACAGTCTCATAACAAAGGAGGGGGCAATATTGTAGTCCTTGCCTGCAAAATACAATGGATAGTACATATATATAAAAGACATGCCTTTAGAGTTGTTACAGTCTCATGCCAAATGAGGGAGCCTACCCGGTGATGAGTTATAGTCTTATATGAGAGGTGGGAAAGTTAAGGGGCTTGGTACCCCTAAATGGCCCCTAAGAGGGAACATTTCAACCAAGATTGAAAACCATGAGCTTCAGTGGCTACCTGAGTGGATCTGAGTGTTGGTCAATACCCTCCTCAGGAGAGGTTGTGTAATTGTCATAAAATCCTAATTTTATAAAAGTTAAGAAACTTGCTACCTCCCAGAATCCAGAAAGTGAACTGCTTGGAGAAGGCACAATGGATATGCCTCTCACATTGCACTGAAAGATCCAGAATGAACTTTGGGTTGTAGTGCAATTGAACTGTGGGGTGTTGTTACACATTTATTCGTATGAATACTCTTATGCCAAAGGGGACTGCCCCCTAATTGGCTTTTTGTCAATGCACCAAGCAATCATTGATTTTGTTTTCTTTCCCTTTTATCCACAAATTAATTATAATTTATAAATTGGTTGTGTTTACAAGATCCATTGGGGAGAATAGTATCTCAGGAGGGATTGAGAAATTAGAACCCTAAAAACTATGATCTCCAGTGAAGCTGCGATTCCCAGAAAAACTAGGATTCCCAGGACCCCACTTACTTCCTGTCATTATGTGCTGATGTGAATAGGAGATAGAGTTCCATGTCTAGCCCTCTTTGCCTTCCTGTTGGTGGCTTTGTTGGAGCAGGCATTTTTGAGCAGGTAGAAAACTTAGTCGCGTGGTTCTATTTTGTCAGATAATAAACTTTAAAAAAGAATACTGAAAGTATTCAACTTTAATTTAACTCTTACAAACAGAACCCTCATATTCTGAAATCTTGCATTTCTTACTAGTTAGCATTGGTTAATCCTCAGCTACAAAATCTATAGTTTCAGCATTAAACATGAATTATAGATTGTTCAGTTATCCATTTTGTGTACTTGATCTGTAGCATTCTATACTAGGCATCAGCTTTATACCTACTCTGTTTTATATAATCCTTATATTATTCTTAGAAATAATTCCTTTTAGTGGTCCTCCAGTGTACCCCATTCCACCCCTCTACCCCCCATATTCCTACTCTAGGAGGGCAATAAAATCTCTCCAGCAATAACAGACACTCACAAAGTCTGAATAAGAACTTCAGTCACTAAACTTATAATATTCCATTTTTTTCTATTAAAACATACTGATTTCCTATCCCAAAGACTCTATATTTCCATATTTTGGAACCTTTGAATAATATATTGAAGACTCTTAATGGACTGAAAATACTCATACACTGATCTGCCTAAAAATAAGAGTCAAGTCTGTATTTTCATCAAATCAAACCTTTCCTCATCTTTCTTGGCTATTTACATCCAGACAGTTTTTCTCAGTGAAATTTCATTCTGAAAGGGGAATTAAGAGCCTTCATTTTGTTTTCTCTGTTGTACACTTTTGCCTTTGTAGCTACAGGGAGGAAATGATCTCTGTTGACCTACTTATTCTGATTGGCAGAGAGTGGCTGCTGGTGCAAATAATGAACTCATGATGAAGTATCAAGTGTAAAACAGCTGCTTTCTCCCTGTCCCTTTAGGATCTTTTCAAGCTTCAAAAAGGAACTTCCTAAATACTACTAGAATTTAGAAGAGAAATATGAACTAAAATGCCAGAGGTAGTGTCACTGTGAGAAAAGACATCTCTGATATATTAATCTGAGAGAGAAAATTTAAAGATCCTAGAGATAAAGAGTTGGAGAGAGGGCTGAAGAAAATGGTTTCTCATAGTCAGAAAGTGTCAGGGAGTGTCTGTGGTTTGCAGCTGAGGACTGTAAGAAAAGATCTAGAGTTTAATATTTAAAGAACTTTTCTTTTCTATAGTCAAAGTTAATAGAAATGCTCAGTTCACTATCCAAATAAAGATAATCCGGTTTTCCAGTTTCATTGGAATATTAAGAAGGGAAATAATTTTAGAGAGGTTTTTTTAAGAAGATATATACAAAATGATAATGAAGCAAAAAAAAGCTGAAGGATCAAATTCCTACATCTGGTACACTCATAATGTCACTCATAATGAGAGCTCAGAAAAATCTTTAGTCCAAATCTCTCAGGTACTATCTTAGGACTATAGGTTAATTCCAAAAGTGTGGATTATAAACATGTGGCACCCTGACTGGCAGGTCTAGTTAAGAAATCTGTAGAAAAAATAAAACAAGTCCAATGGATTTTTGCCCTTCTTTTGATTATCTTTATGTTTTCACATTCAATGAAAAGGAATACTTTAGGCTTAGTATATTTCATATAGAAAATATAAGACTGGTTTTGGATTGCTAATCTGTCTCCTGGTTTGGACAAGTTAATATGTATGGTAAAAAGGTTTGACAAATCTTAAAGTATAGATTTCTGGCATCATTAGTATTAGCAATAGTAGTATTTATTTTTTAATTACATATTTTTGGAATAGTTAGATTTTTTTGGAGGAGGAATTCACTTATTCCTTCTTTTTGCTGATATGATAGGAACCAGGACTTCTAAAAATAATTATACTTCAGTGAATTTTATTAAATAGCACCTCACTTACTAATCTTATGGATAATAATTTGTTAGATTAACTTAAAATATTGCATTTTTAATTTACTTAGGAGGTAGCATCCTATAATACTTTTGGTGGAGTCAGGGAGACATGATTAAAGGTTTCCCCTCTGAGAGGAGCTAGCTAAGTGATCTTGGAAAAGTCATTAAACATCTGTGTTTCCTTTGGTAAACTGTGGCATATTCACAGACTCCATTAGTACCAACCACCATCTATATTGATGGAGAAAATTTCTATATGTGGTGTTCATCAAAAATGATAAAAATACTGACTTCCACTGTTATGAGGAGCAAGGAGCCTCAGGAGAAATGCTAGTGATGGTTGATTAAATAGGGAGAGAGAGACCCTAACCACAGCTAGATGTGAGTATAGATTTGTTCCCCCACCAGCTGATTTAGGCCTCCTTTAAGAGCTCAATATTATCTAATAAAACCACAAGGCCTTAGAAACCAATCTAGCCAGGCAGTTGGTAGATGTTTCCAGGAAGTAGAATGTGACTTCCTGAAACCTTAGGTTGAATTGAAGAATCACCCTGGCTTGGAAAGACTAAAGCCAGCTAGAGATGTTAAACTGGATCTGACTATTTGAGACTAGTTGCTGTTAAAAAGGTAAGTAGTTGGTTTCAAAGATTATTTAGGCTTTAGGATCAAATGGGGTTTATTTGTAATCAAACTAGGAGTAGGTAAGAGGGAGTAGGAAAGGTGGGTGAAGGTGCCCTAAATGATCTTGCCTAATATTAGAAACTAAAATAAATCATGAAACACAAGTTGTTCCTAAAGTGCAGAATATGTGAAGGTCTTGAGGGCACTCCCCAACTCTGTTGCTATTTGTAGCTGAACCTGTCAAGCCCCTGGGTCAGATGCTGTTGTTTTCCTGAAGGTAGCTGTTAACTCTTGCTGGATTTAAAGGTTGAAGGCTATGCCATTAAGGTATTGATTTTGGCTAGCAATGAAGGTTGCCCCTACCTGCCTGCCTATCCAAATTTCCCATACCACCCAGGGGCCCAGTTAAACCACCTCCTTTCTAATCCTTGAGATGAGAGAAAGAAGTGAAGTCCCCAGGGGTCTGTGGACCCAATTTATACCCTATCCTTAACTGTCACTCTGGCACATGCCCTGGGTGCTTTGCCAGGTTCTGTGTTCCAAAGTGGCAAACTGCTAACTTGTACCCACAGAAAATGGCTGGCCATTTCTGCATATCACACCACATATTGAATGTAATTTTTAATAGCACCCTGGTAGCCATAAAAACTAGGGAAACAGATTATAAAGGTGCCTAATTTATTTGCAAGATGTAGCGTGCACACTAATCAACTCTAACTCACTAAACAATAATTAATGGATATATCTAGAGAAATTTGTGAATATCCAAATAGCCAAGACACATCACAGTGCACTGCTCATCTTCTCTTTACAAGTTAAAAGGCTTGCACATATTTTCTAAATAGTTCTTAGGTCTAACCCTTTTCATATATACTTCTGGGGAAACAAGTTACCTTTTAAATGAAGCATAAGATCAACTATCTGGGGCCTTTTCCTGTAAGGCCTAGAATAATCCTGGAATAATAAGGGCTGTGATCATGTTTTGAAACCAATGTGCCCAGCACTGTTTCTTAACATCAAAGATCTTTAATTGACCTTTACTCACCATTGGAAGCAAACATGATGGACTATAGGTGGACCTCAGTTCCTTTGTTTTTCCCCAGCCAGATGTCTTCCCCCCAAGTAGGTGAGTGGTGTTAGCCAAATGAAGGGAGAAGAACAAGCTGGGTTATGCTGAGCCATGGGCCACTTGAGAAACCCATGTTGCATGAAAAGACATTTCTGGAATTTTTTAAGTGTCCAAGAAGAAGCAATCCCCCAACTCCAGAAACAGATGGCATATTAAGACCCATCACATTTAAAATTAGCCCAAGAGATTTGACAATTCAGAGCTGGACTTCCATAATTAAACCCACAAATAAAGATTGCATTCAGAGCATTAATTAGATATCTTATTTTGAATGGGAATATGCAAAGGCAATATCTTTTTTAAGAGGTTTTTTTTCCCCCTAACCTTGGGAGCTTATCTAATCTAAAATCTAAAAAGGGAGACATGAATTGTTGTACATATTCCCCCAGTGTTTAAGCATGTTTAATCACCAGAGATGAAGGAAAACTAAACAACATTTTCATTCTGTCTTTCCCAAGCATTAAGTATTAATTTAGGTCTCTGTGAGAGACATTAAACCTGCAGATAATTTTATTACTTAAAGCAAAACAAGGGAAAGAGACCAAATGAAGAACTTTTTAAAACATCAGAAATATCTGCTTCAAAGTAAAAAAACAGAGACAAAGGATGTTTTGTAGGATAACCACATTTAAGAATTACTTGTGTTCTTGATCAGTAAGTATAAATTATTTTCTTTGATTTCAGTGCCTCTCTATCCAATTCAGAGAAATCATAGATTTATATGTGGAAGCCCATCTAATCCAGTGAATTAATTTTAGAGAGGGAGAAACAAGCCTGGAACACTACCATAACTACATGTAAGTAGTATCTGAGGTGATAATTGAAACCAATTTCCACTTTTTTTCACCACATGACTATTTAAGGAATTGAGAATATCTCCCTTCTCTAATAACGTTTAGAAAAGAAGAGTTCGAGTAAAAAAAGAATGTGGACATTCATCTTGTAGAATGATTAATCCCATGATCTCCTTTCCTGCTTTAAATTATTTCACTATTATAGCCTGTATGTGGATTATCTACATTAGCGTTTTACAATCCTGGAGAAAATTTGTAAAAAAAATTTAACATTCAAATACTGAGGAGGGGGTGGGAGGGAATCAAGATTTCTGAGAGGGTACAGGGACAAATTTCTACCAAATTACCCTCCAAATAGCAATGATATAATGTCTCAAGATGAATTCTGGAGCAGAATAACCCATAAAAAAAGACAAGGAGTAGTAATTTTTCAGTCCAAAACAACTTCAAAGGCCAGCATAAGGGATCTAGTGTACTAGGCTGGAGGTGGAGCATAATACAAGAGGACCGGCTCCTCTGAGGCAACAGGCTTTGGGCTTCTGGAACTCTTTGCCATAGTGGATAATGGGAGGGGGCCAAACAACTGCTTAGAAGATTATATGGGTCCTTTTGCTGGCTCTAGGAGCAAGACTCTTGTTACATTGCCCTTCAGCAGAACCAGGTCACAGCTTTGAGGTATAATGTCAGGGTAAGTAAGAGCACCAGCATATACCAGCACTTTCAGCCACTAATGCATTGTCATTGGTTTTGTGAGATGAAAGATCCTAGCTTTTGGGACAAGAACTCACTATTTGACAAACACTTCTAGGAAAATTTGAAAACAGTATGGGAAAAATTAGGTTTAGATCAGCATCTTATGCCCTATACCAAGATAAATTCAAAAAAGGGTAAAAGACTTAAAGAGTGAAATCATAAATAGATTAGGTGAACATAGATTAGTATATCTGTCAGATCTGTGGGAAAGGAAGGAATTTAAGACTAAACAAAAGATAGAGAACACTGCAAAATGTAAAAATGAATTATTACGATTATATCAAATTAACAAAACCAAATCAGAAGGAAAGCAACAAACTGGGAGAACATTTTTATAACATAACTCTCTGAAAAAGGTTTAATTTCCCAAATATATAAGGAACTAAGTCAAATTTACAAAAAATCAAGCCATTCCCCAATCTACAAATGGTCAAGGGACATGAATAAGCAGTTTTTAGATTCAGAAATCAAAACAATCAATAATCACATGAAAAAGTGAAGATGCAGACATGGGGGAAGGGAAAAGGATGCTAGGAGATGAAAGGAATTCTAAGGAACATAGTTCAAAAAGTACAAAATTTCCACATATACACTTGCTTGTATGGGTATAAGATTTGAGGTTTGGGTTTTTTAAATATTACTCTGTTACAAAAACGAATAATGTAGAAATAGGTTTTGCGTGATGATACATGTATAACCCAGTGGAATTGCTTGTTGGCTCTGGGAGGGAAAGAATATGAATCATGTAACCATAGAGAAATACTATAAAAAATAAATGAATTAATTAAACAAATTTTGTATCTATCTATCTATCTATCTATCTATCTATCTATCTATCTATCTATCTATCTATCTATCTATCTACCTAGCATATCAGGGGGAAAAAAAGGATAATTTCAGCTGTCCAACAGTGAAAAGACATACTTTGGTAGTTAGTGAGTTTCTATCACTGTAAATCTTGAAGGAAATTTTTGATATAGGTGTGCATCTGCAACACTATTAGTAAAATTTAGAATTTTAGCCTTTGGTCATAAAGGAATACAATTTTAATTGAGTAATATGAGTCAGACATTTTCACCTCCACAATACCACTTTGAAGTAATCAAATAATCTCACTTTGTGGCTTTATATAGAGTTTACCCAACTTTTAGTCACTAAGGAATTATTGCTTGCAGTGCTAGAATAGTCAAAATCAAAAAATATATTTGTAAAAGGAGGAGCTTAGGTGCTGAAATATTTATTTATGCAGATTTATGAAGCCCTTTACATATAGTATATAATTTGAAACTCACAATAATTCTGTGAGATAGTATAACTAGCATCATTCACATTTTTTCTTATAAGAAATTTTGCTAGGAAACTTCAAATGACTTTCTCATGGTCTTGTGTTCAGTCTCAGAACTAGTCTTCAAATCCAATTAACTAGACTCCTAAATCAGAACTATTTCCATGGCATATTGCTATTATTCAATGTGCAGTTCAGCACTATGGAGACCAAATGCAGTTACTCATGAATAAACCAAACTTTCATCTGTTGCTCATTGCCCTCTTTATTTCCCTACTGAAGTGGACTTCATGTGTAGAAGTTGGAAGTAACTATTTGGAGCCAGACATCAGAAGAAAGAACACTGGGTACAAGTGATATGATATTACCTCACCCACCTCTTCATGCTGTGCCGAAGTTGGAATAATTTATTCATCTGAAACTCCCTCTAATGCCACTGGATTAAGGGATATGAATCAGTGACAGCAATATAGAGTTTTGGGGTGGGGGTGTGTTATACAGAGGGGAAAATGAACTTTTTAATTGAAGATTGAGTAGGCGTATTCTGAGTTTTTGCTACAAGACTGATTCTTGGGTTTTATGGGGGTGCTTGAAGTTCAAAAGCATAACAGATGTTTCATTGCTATGGTTCTCATTTGCTAACTGTGGGCTGAAATAATAGGTTTTGTATTTCCTGTGTTCTGCATCTTTTGAAAAATAATCCAGTATTCTTCAATTTTGTATCATTATTCTTTCATTTACTTCTTTCAGAAGTATCATTTGGATATGGAAGTTTAATCTTCTCTTTGGATAGAAACCATGATTCAGAATCCCATTCTATTAGAACCTTCCAATGTAATTATTAAAGAACTTGAGGACTCAATTTTGCATTTGGGGTACAAATGTTTTCTGATTATCCGATTTTTATTTTGCTCTTGCAATTTATTTTCAGGAAGGTACTATGACCTTTCCAAGGAAGCTTAGAACATTTTCCAGAGTACAACTTTCTAGTAATGCTGTGCAGAAAATTGTGATGGTCAAGTATTTCATAGATTTCCTTATCATATAGGCAAACAAACTGTACCTATGCTAATTTTTAAGTGAAATATGACTCAGTGAAAGTGGTTCTTTCATTACAGAGTTAGTTATGATTCTCAAAATCACTGTTTAACACTGAAATTTTTCCATCAGTAGAGAAAATATATTTTCTAATGCTTCTGCAACTAGTAGGCCCTAAAATACTGAAACAATATATCATTAGAGAAAAGAATTTCACATAGGAAGGGGTCTCAGAGACTATCTTATCCTATCCATGCCTGAACAAGAAACCCTTCTGCAATATCACAAATAAGAAATCATTTAGTCTCAGCTAAAATATTGCATTAGATACCACCTACTCTCTTTTTCTTCAATTTGTCTTACTTTTGAATAGCTCTAATTTTTAGGAAGATTTTTATTTCATTACACCAAACCTGAATCTCTCTCTCTGCAAATTTTACTCATTTCTGGATACAAAGTTATGTGGCTTCAGGGCTTCAATTACATGGTCCTCCAAATACTTGGATGATTAATATCTTCCTATTAAACCTTTTATACAGGCTAAATATAGTGTGTTTTCCCCACAAAGGATTCTGAAATGGCACATTCCCAATGTTCTTCATCACCCTAGTTATCCTACTCTTGGATGCTTTCTAGCTTTGC
Source organism: Gracilinanus agilis (assembly GCF_016433145.1). Classification (NCBI taxonomy): domain Eukaryota; kingdom Metazoa; phylum Chordata; class Mammalia; order Didelphimorphia; family Didelphidae; genus Gracilinanus; species Gracilinanus agilis. The sequence goes on along the minus strand of NC_058131.1, from coordinate 377,247,618 downwards.
ATTTCACTTTATAAAATGTAATACAAACAATTAGTAAAACCATGCAGGAATGGCTTGACCAGTGCCTAGTATGGTGGAGCAATCACCTTTTTAGTTCTTTGTCTTTTTTCCTCATGCATCTCAATTCATGCAAAAATTTCCTTGCTTTCTTGCTTGGCATATCAAACTATTGACTTACATGGTGTAGGAAAATATAAGTGAGATAATGGGGTCACCAGGGATATTATAAATTAACTAAGGGGTTTGTGGGAACACACTCTGGGATTTAAGAGAGACTAAAACTGAACATTGAAGACATGTACAGCTAAGTCACTCCCAATTGAAAAATAACAGCCAACTGTCACTCTGGCCAGAGGTCTTAAATTCAAGGAAACTGGATGTAATTGGGTTTATTTAGGAACAACTAAAGGAGGGATAGGAATATCTACTCTAAAACCTTAACACCTAATAACAAAACCCACAGGGACCGGGAAGGACTTATTACTAAACTAATCTAAGTGATCTAAACTAACAGGGACCAAGGAGCTATAAATGGAGTCTCTGCCTCTGACCTGGAACCTGTCAGGCTTGAGCACAGCTAGGGGTTTTTGTGGCTTTGGGATTCTCACTGCAATCCACTGATGAGCTCTGGATGCTGTTAAGATTAAAAATGATAAAGACTGTTATAATAATAGAAATTATTTTTATTTTATTTTTTCAGTATTTTATTTTATTTATAATTATTCAGTATTTTAATTAAAGCCATGCTGATAGAGACAAATCATTAGGCCACATACCTGTAAGTATTTAAACTGCTGCTTCTCCCATTTTTACCTTTCATATCTCTCGCACCAGGTAGCTAAAAAAGAGAGTGCCCATCCTCCCTCCAGGAGTCTTATACCCTCTCTTACATCATCATGCATCCTGTCTGCCTCCATTTTTACAAGAGGAATCATGGGAAATGTAGTTTCACAGTCCCCACGTGTCCATAGGGAGTCTGCTAGACACTTTCCTGAATTTAAAACAAACATTTCCCCCTGAGATCTGGCAAAAAAAAAAGTTTGGCCCTTTTTCTTCGCTGGATCTGTAAACATAGACAACTTCTAAATTTTAGGAATGTGGGGGAAAAAAGAAATGGGTAAACAAATGGATAAAATTAGCCACATTGACAAAACACCAATTTAGGGGCAGTCCCCTATTGATATAACAGTGTACAATTAGAACAAATTGCATTCAGCTGTTTAACTCCCCATAATTCAATCAACTGCACCCCAAAGTTCAATTTTGATCTTCATGGTCCAGTGAAGGGTCTTTAGGCATCTTTTTGGTGTCTTCACCAAACAGGTCCATCGTCTGGATTCTGGGGAGATGGCAAAATCCTTATCCTGAAATTATTCTCAAAAGAAAAACTTAACATTATAGATTATAAAACATATATTTCCTTCTAAGAATTATACATTTCCCTCTGAAATTTCCCCCAAAAAAGTTAAATATACATATATTTTTACATTTTCTATTTTTTTAAAACTTAATACACATCCCATCCCCCTGAGGAAAATTCTAAACACACCTTTTTTTCTGAAAAGGGTACCTCAGGTCATCTAAGGATGAGTGGCTGAGTCACGGGGGTTGTATGAAATCAATTGGCAAAATAAAAGGAATAAAATTCAAGAAAAAAGAAAAAAAATTAACTTGTGAATGAAATGTAAAATGTGCAAAAATGTAAGGAAAATAAACTTATAACAGGCCTTTGAATCAAGGCCCAATGAAAGTGATTTAAGCAGTTTGCTATTACCCATTCAGGGCCAGGACTTAAGGGAAATGTCTCTCTCTGATCTGATTTGCCATCAGCTTTTCAGGGAAGTGAGCCAAATAAATAAACAATCTTAGGTGCTACACTAGGAATTTAAGTTGAGGGGACCCACATCCTCTAAATTTTTAGAAAAGACTGGGACTCCAGGACTCAAACCCCAATTTCAAGCCCTAAAGTATTGGCATAGACCTCTGCAATCCATGCAGATTTTTAGTCAAGTCTTTGTGACTTTGTGCTTTCTTAGCACTATTAACGTCTCTTGTGTTCCCTTCTCCAGGAATCAGACAGAAAGGCATTAAATCACAGTCCCATAGTTCTCAGGCTCTTCGAGTGTTTGTATTAAGCTTATATCACTGTAAAATTTAAAAAAATGATAAATAATGATAATATATGTACTTCCAGTACAAGATGAGAAAAAGGAAAAATCAATTTCCCTAATTAAAAAAAAAGAATGTTTTAAAAATTAAAGATATATATATATATGTAGCTTAAAACTAGTGACAGGTTTTTTTTACCCAAAAATGAGATTCACTTTCTGTGAGGGTTTTACAAAATAGCAGATTCACAATGCACATTCAAATAAGAGTACCATAATTTCTAATAACACATTTTAAAACAATAAACAGTGATGTTTAAAAATCATATACTTGTTACAACTTTTAAATCTTGGCTAAGAGTTTCTCAACAAACTGTTACTGCTTTCATATCAAATTCTGATATTTAAAAAATCTTCTGGTCTAAATTACCTCAAGAATTTTAGATCCTTTAGATAAAAGTATACAGGAGCTCCTTGGCTTCCTGTTTTAAAAAAAATCCCAGGTAGGAAATTTTCATGCTTCTACCCATTGAAGGCAATAATTTTTCTTATAATAAAATATATAAAAGCTTATCCTTTAAGACAAAAATTCTTTAGGATCTAGAGTAAAAGTTAAAAGACCTCTTGTAAAATTACAATTTAAATCTCAAGGCATGGAAACTTCCAAGGTTCTATACAATTATCAAGACAGAATAAAACTTAAAAGACATGTGCTCCTATAAGATGTTCATAGATGGTACATATAACCACCTTGTTTTTGATACAGTAAACTTTAAATAAATTAGGAAATATAATAAAATCATAAGCAGAAACTTCATTAGCTTAAAATGATTCAGTGCAACAGGAAAATCAATGAAATAAGCAAGATTAATTCACAAAACTAATCAGCAAAATACAGTAAGATACAGTGTCTCTTTAAAAGCCATTCAGTTCTGAAAGGTTCTAATTCAAGGTCTTTATAATCAATCAGTCTCTACTCTAATCATAAGGGGTTTTTAAAGTTCAAAGTTCTAAGCAGGTACAGGGTGAATTTCTTCCCCTGATGTTCAGTTTTTAATCGCAAGAAAATTTGAATAGGCCATGCACTCAATGAAGAGTAATCACTAGTTCAAGGTTCAGACGTTAGGTCCATGTGGGGTCGGGTCATGGGCTTGGGGCTAGAGAAAAGCTTAGGTCAGTTTTGTAGAAAACCCAACGTGTAGAAATTATGGGCGGGGGTTTCCCCATGGAGGGCAAGAATGGCCTTTCAGGTTAAGAGACCTCTATAAGATAGTAGGGAGAAAGGGGGATACTTCCCAAATCTTTAGTGGCAGAGCTGAAGCTGAAACGGCGGCACTCAGCAAGTCAGGGCGGGGGTTGCTCCTCAGAAATCTCAGGATTTAGTGAGGCAGGAATGGAGAAGAGGTCTGCTCCAGTGAGCTGGGAATTCGGCAGAGATCAGAAGCGGAGGAAGGGAGTCCAGGTCGGGACCCAGGATGAATCAGCATCAGAGGACAGCAGGAAACCCAGCACTCCGTCAGTGTCCCTAAGGGCTACCAGGCCCAGGGCATTGAGCAAAATAATTCGCAGCCCAGCGGCAATTAAAACCATTGTCCCTCTTCCCCAAAAGGCAGCCTAGAGGCTGGGGAAAATAGGGAGAGGACTGGGTGAGGGAAAAGATCGTTTCTGAGACTCTGAGTCCCAGTGCCACATGGCTTCTTCTTAGGCTATATAAAAAGTTTAGGGTTCTTAATCCAAACTTAGTATTGTTGCCATAATTGTTACAATTAAAATTGATAAAGGCTGATATAATAATAGAAATTAGTATTTTAATTAAAGCCATGCTGATAGAGACAAATCATTAGGCCACACGCCTGTAAGTATTTAAACTGCCGCTTCTGCCATTTTTACCTTTCATATCTCCCGCGCTAGGTAGCTAAAAAAGAGAGCGTCCATCCTCCCTCCAGGAGTCTTATACCCTCTCTTACATCATCACGCTTCCTTTCTGCCTCCATTTTTACAAGAGAAATCATGGGAAATGTAGTTTCATAGTCCCCACGTGTCCATAGGGAGTCTTCTAGACATTTCCCTGAATTTAAAACAAACAATGCTAGGAGCTAAAGTTGTCTCAGGAACCAAGTAGTAAGGGTTTTGCGTGAAGCACTGTCCTCCAGAACTCAAACTTCTCCTCCTCCCTTGGCTCTGTAGATCTTGTCCTTTTGCTAGATGCCACACTCAGGATCCCAGGGGAAAAAAGGAAGCAGGGTGTCCTTTGCTCTGAGGTCTCCCAGGCTGGCAAGAGTTTTTGCCCCTCACTAATGGAGTCCTCACTCAGAGCACAGTCACCTCTTCCTGGTCCTTCATTCCAACCTGGAATTCCCAGCTCCAGCTCCTTCCTGCTATGTACTTCCTAATCAATACCTAATCAATACCTAATCTAATCTTCCTCACAACAGTTCCCCCCTTTGCACAAAGCCAAAATTACAAAAATTTTGGTATTTGTTCACTACAAACTAAACTAAAACTCTAACCCCAAATAACAAACAACCTACACTAACTCTATTCTATCTTACACTATCCTACTCTACCCTACACTAGGGATTTCAACAAGGAAATGTAAAAGGATAAGTACGTTGAACAGTTACATAGTTCAAAGCATAAAGCAACAAGTAACAATGCAAAATTTCCAACAAAATCAACAGTAAATATGAAATATCAACACAAAAGTCAAAACAAACATCAAACATTACTTGTATTCTAATACAGAAATATCCTACCAACTAATAAATGCAAACCATTTTGGAAAATACATTTTAACACAACATTGCATAAGTCATTACATCAAAATTAAAACAAAACAGTAAACTCCCTTATGCAAATTACATTTAAATGTTTGCAACTCAATTATATCAAAGTATTCACAGAATGTATATTTATACACATATATATACATGATACATACATACAATATATACATAATATATACATGCATGGTATACATATATACATGTATGTACACATAATATATTATTATTATTATTCCTATTGGCTCCCAAGGAGCATAGGGTCGCAACCATCTCATGCCAACGGACTCTGTTCTGGGCAACTTCCCCCAACTGGGCCCATGTCACTCCAACGGTCCCTGTCTCTTTCTCGGCATATCTCCGCCAGGTCTGCTTTGGCAGTGCCTGTCTGGCAACGCTGTCCTCTGATTTTCATAGCGTTCTGACTGATGGAACACCGAACTGTTCCCCCCCAGAGTCTGGCATTGGAGATCCCCTCATGCCATCCGATGTCCAAGATGTGATGCAGGCACCCGTCAACAAAGACCTGGAGTTTGTTGGCTTTTGCCAGCACACGTCATGGACTCTATTGGAGAGCAATCTTCCAGACTAGGCAATCGTTGGTTTTGTTGGTTCAATGAGGTTGCAGTTTCTATAGCAAGTGAGATTTTTACAGGGTGAGGTTGCTAGCCTCGCGCCCAACCCTCCTCCTTTTTCAGCCGGGCTTGGGACCATCCTTGGCGGAGTTAATATCAAATATACATATGTACACATATCAAATATACATATGTACACCCTTTACATATATACAATACTTACACTATAATACAATTTACAATATTCACATACTATTTACACAACTATTTACATTATTTGTGATATGTGATCTGTAATATGTAATGCAATTTTGTTATGTCTGTTGTATCTGCACTGTAATGTACATTAGTACCTTATCTTATCCTCTAACCTAATCTAATACCATATCTATTTCACTAAACTATTCTAAACTACCCCTAAGGTATTAGTATATTAGTCTAGCTACATCTATCTAAAAACTAGCTAATCTTTGTTAGTAACTAACTATCCTTTGTTAGTACTTACTTATCCTATAGCTAATTCTAATTTTGTTTCTATTATACATTGTCTCATTCCATAAGGAACACAATGTATCCTAACATGTTTGTGTCTTATGTATCTGATTTGTTATGTTGTTTCTTTGCTATATTGTGTTGCAACATGTTACTGATGGATGCATGATACCTACCAAAACTCCACATCTCTTGTAGATCTCCTTTTTCCTTATGATGTTCCATTCCTCTAGGAAATCCTCTCTTCTCTCCATTTTTCCTCTTCTCCTTTTCTCCATTGAAGGTCTTGATAGTTTTATGTGCAATGTTGAATGCATATTGTTGTGTGCAGATGCAAAGCATGGAATCCCTGCAAAGGTACAGGGAGAGCCTCACCCAGAATTCCAGAGGATCCCCCCTTGGAGAACTTTGGGTGAGGGGCAGTTGAGAAGGGTTGGAGACAGTTTATTTGTGGGATTGGATGTGAGCAGATACTCTGCTTGTTTCTCCTGACTTGAGGTTTCTCCTGAGAAACCTTTGTAGCTTAAGCTAGTGATTTCTACTCATAGAGTTAGCCTATTTGTTAGTACTATTCTTCATTAATATAATTATATAATTATTTAGTAATTAGAGAGTAAGATATTTATCTATAGCAAGAGAGCCAGTTTTAGTTAAGTGCTTCATCCCTCCAGTGAGGAGGGGGAAGGGGGCATCAATTTAACAGTTCAGGGTCACCTTTCATTTATCCTAAAACCTTCACTGATTTCTATAATTTTCCTTGTTAATTCCTAATATAACTTTTTACCTTCAAAGCTGTGCCTGATAATTATTTGGAAGATACTTACAATTCAGTCTGTATATTTAGTTTGAATCCTGTTGGCTGCCAGTTTAAGATCTCCTCTGACCTCAACAGTTAGATAACTAACTGTTATATCTCCTCTAACTGATATGAGAGGAATATAATTAATGAAAAGGAACATTATTAGGGTTTCACCCATAAGAGAAACTTACCAGAAGAATCCTATTCCTGTCTTCATTACCAACTGAAGCAGAAGCAGTTAGAGGGGGAGGGGTTTGAGAATCAGGAGTGTTTTACCCCCTCCTTTCC
>NC_058131.1:377216516-377235574 GCF_016433145.1 Gracilinanus agilis | reverse complement strand
GTTTTTTATTTGTTCGCTTTCTAATTTTTTGAGTTGCATGCCCAATTCGTTAATCTCTGCCCTCCTTAATTTGTTAATATATGCACTCAAGGATATAAATTTCCCCCTGAGTACTGCCTTGGCTGCATCCCACAGAGTTTGGCAGGATGTCTCATCATTGTTATTCTCTTCAATGAAATTGTTGATTGTTTCTATGATTTCTTCTTTGACAATTTGGTTCTGAAGAATCATATTGTTTAATTTCCAATTGGTTTTTGACTTGCCTGTCCAGGTGCCCTTACTGATTATTATTTTTATCGCATTATGATCTGATAAGGTTACATTTATTATATCTGCTCTTTTGCACTTTGTTTGTAATGATTCTATGCCCTATTACATGGTCAATCTTTGTAAATGTACCATGTGCAGCTGAAAAGAAGGTGTATTCCTTTTTGTCCCTATTTATTTTTCTCCACATATCAATTAGATCTAATTTTTCTAGGACTTCATTCATCTCTCTTACCTCTTTCTTATTTATTTTTTGGTTTGATTTATCTAGATCTGAAAGAGGAATATTTAGATCTCCCACTATTATGGTTTGCCTATCTATTTCCTTCTTGAGCTCTGCCAGTTTCTCCTTTATGAATTTGGATGCTATACCACTTGGAGCATATATATTGAGCAGTGTTATTTCCTCATTGTTTATACTGCCTTTAATCAGGATGTAATGACCTTCCCTGTCTTTTTTAATCATATCTATTTTTACTTTGGCTTTGTCAGAGATCATGATAGCCACTCCTGCCTTCTTTTTCTCATTTGATGCCCAAAAGATTTTGCTCATACCCTTAACCTTGAACTTGTGTGTGTCTACCCGCCTCATATGTGTTTCTTGTAGACAACCTATGGTAGGATTTTGGTTCCTGAACCACTCTGCTATTTGCTTCCGTTTTATGAGTGAGTTCATCCCGTTCACATTCAGAGTTACAATTGTTAGTTGTGTATTCACTGACATTTTTTGTATCCTCCCCTAGACCCATTCCTTCTTATTGTACTATTTTCTTTTACACCAGTGGTTTGCTTTCAGCCAGTATCCCTTATCCCCTCCCTTGATTGATTTCCCTTTCTGTCCCCTCCCTAGATGTTCCCTTCTTTTTGTTTTTTTAAAGACCGAATGAATTCCCTCCCCCTTCTTCTTCCCTCCCTTTTTAGCCTCCCCACTCCCCTGCTCCTTTGGTTTATGCCTTCTGACTTTCTCAGTAGGGTTAGATGGAGTTTTTTATCCAGATGGATAATAAAGCTACTCTTCCTTCTCCGGGTTGATTACACTGAGAGTAAGGTTTGATTATTACCTCTTAATGCTCTCTTCCTCTCCTTCTTATGGTAGTATTTATCCCCTCCCCTTCCCATCCCCTCTTTGTGTGTAATAGAATATCTTATTTTTCTTATTTACTCAGATTTTTCTTGGTGTCCCCTACTATTCCTCCCCTCTTTCCCACCCCCCATGTCATCTTAGACCATTTAGTATCCTGTCCTCTCCCTATGAATTATTCTTCTGGTTGCTATAATAGTGAATATTATAATAGTGTATAGAGTTCACTACAGAGAATTATACATAGCATTTCTCCACCTAGTAATACAGGTAATTAGATCTTATTTATGCCCTTAAAGAGTCAGGCTTAAAAGACTATGAGTTTTCTTTCTTTTCCCTCTGTTTCTTATTTACCTTTTCATCTTTCTCTTGATATCTGTGGTTGAGTGTCAAACTTTCCAATTAGTCCCGGTCTCTTTTGTGCAAAAACTTGAAATTCTTCAATTGTGTTGAATGCCCATACTTTCCCCTGAAAGTATATGGTTAGTTTTGCTGGGTAGTTGATTCGTGGGCTGAAGGCCCAGCTCTCTTGCCTTTCTGAATATTGTATTCCAAGCCTTGCGTTCTTTTAGTGTTGAGGCTGCCAGATCCTGTGTGATCCTTATTGGTGCTCCTTGATATTTGAATTGTCTCTTTCTGGCTTCTTGTAAGATTTTTTCTTTGACTCGAAAGCTCTTCAATTTCGCTATTATATTTCTGGGTGTTGACTTTTCTGGGTCCAGTGTAGAGGGTGTTCTATGGATCCTTTCAATGTCTATATTGCCCTCTTGTTGTAGAACTTCAGGGCAATTTTGCTGAATAATTTCTTTGAGTATGGAGTCCAAGTTTTTATTAATTTCTGCCTTTTCTGGAATACCAATGATTCTCAAGTTATCTCTTCTTGACCGGTTTTCTTGGTCTGTCACTCTCTCATTGAGATATTTCATGTTTCCTTCTATTTTATCAGTCTTTTGACTTTGTTTTATTTGTTCTTGTTGTCTTGAGAGATCATTGGTTTCTAAATGTTCGATTCTAGCCTTTAAGGACTGGTTTTCAGCTCTAATGTTTTGGTTTTCCTTTTCAATCTGGTCCTTTTTGGTCTTCAGTTGTCTTGTCTCACTTTCCAATTGCGAAATTCTGCCTTTTAAACTGTTATTTTCTTGCCAGATTTCAACCATCTTCCTCAGCATTTCATTTTTAAAGTCTTCCATAACTTGTGACCAGCTTTCATTTTTTTGGGGAGGTTTGGATTTTTGTTTTCCCTCCTCTGTTGTCTGGATTTTCTCTGTGTAGCAGTTGTCGAGTGTTCCAGAGTTTCTCTTGATGGTCTTTTTCTTCTGGACTTCCTTATTGCTGGCCATTGTTAGCAGTCTTTGGGGCTGCTTCCACAGCCACGCTCAGGTCTGCACCAGGTCCTCACTGAAGGTCCAAGCCTGGGCTGGAGATCGTTATTCAAGCCTAGGGCACTGCCTTTGCCTGCACTGATGCTCTTAGGGCCCTGCTTTCACCCCCGCAAAAGGTAGTGAAAGTCTGTGGGCTGGAGATCTTTATTCGCACCTGAGGCGATGCCTTCAGAGCTTGGGGAAGGCCGCGTTTTAGGGGCCTTTGTCCAGGCCCGAGGCGGTGCCTTCACCCACGTGGGCGCTCGGGGAAAGTCCCAGCCACCTGGGGTCCCTCATCTTGCAGCGCACAGGTACAGGCTCAGGGGCTGCCAGTGATTATCTGGTTGCCCCAGTCCTGTTTACCGGCTTGTGCGGTGTGGGGGGGTGGGGGAGGGGCTTCTTCCTCTCGTGTTTTAGTGAGAGCTGTTTCACCCCTTTAAAGTGTGGAAATGCCCCGATTCTGCGTACCTTCAATGCTGCGCCCTGTTGTGGGGTTCCTCCGTTCCTCTGGACTCGTTTTTATTTCCCCTTGAGGGGTCCTGTGTGGTTTGGTCAGGAGAGATCGAGCAGCTGCTCCTTACTCTGCCGCCATCTTAACCGGAAGTCGACCCTTTACATTTTTAAATGACTCAGAATTATAGTTTATTCTACTGTCATTATTATTTCTTCACTCTTATAAGGCAACAGAAAAGGAAGAAGCTTTTTCTTCTTTTGTTCTTACAAGATCATATCACTAGTGTAAGGAATTTAATGAAGGTTTGACTAAATATATGAGAATTCTAAATTAATATTGTGGTCACTGATTTAAAAATATTATAGCTCAAGTCAAAATGATTTTTAGTAGCTTTATTTACAAGGAGATGGAAAGAGTAAAAGTAAAGAAATGTCAGAAGAGGGTAGAGAAGATGTCTAGCCTATCATGCTAAATGTTGCTCCAGTGGCCAGCTCAACCTGGCAGGGCTTGTTGACCCTCGACCAGAAGTCCCAGTGTTCCACTCGCACGGCCTCCTCCAAGAGGTGAAGGTTTCTCTGGAACTAATCTCTCCAGAAGCCAGGAAAGGAAGGCCAGCTATTCACTTACCCAAGACAGACTCTAAAGGAGAAGATCCAGGAGCAGACCTCCCAGAAGCAGTCCAAGAGCCAAAGTCCCAGTCCAAGCAGACTCACCAGGAGAAGATCCAAGCGAAAGATCAAAGGAGCAGTCACAAAAACCAAGGTCACCTCCAAGAGGCAAGTCAATCAGCTGAAGCTCCAAGTCAAAGATTCGAGCTGAAGACCCCAGAAGTTTAGGACTTTTTAATAGGCTTTTTTCCATGTTACTTCAGGTCCCTTCTTCCATTTTAAAGGAACCAGTTGCAGTCTTTAAATTTGCCTAGCACCATCCAGGGGCAGGGTAGTTGCCTCTGGAGTTGTCATCTCTCATTCTCTGAGGGTGTAAACTCTTATCAAAGGATTCACAAGTTTTCTGACTTATTGAGTTAAAAGGGTGGAGCTCTCTAAGTAAGTGATTTGCAAACTTGTTACTTAGTGTTAAGTAGGGGTGTTCAAGTTTTTAGTTGATTAATTCAAAAGAGACAAATAGAATAAATAATTCTCTTTCACACTAGGATCTGTTCCACTTTGTTCAGGGGAAATGTGACTTTACTACTAAGAGCTGGCTGGACACTTAATCTAATCTTGGATTATAGACATTTTCATAGAGTGTCTCTCAGCCTCAATTCTAGATCATGAAATTTGCTTCCTTATTGATGTATGTGTATGTGGAGAGCTTAACAAGAACAATAATGAATATGAAAGAAAATAAGTACTCTGTCAATCTTCCAAGTGTGGAAGTACTAGGCTTATATGGGTTAGATATTTCAAAATAGATGTTTTATCCATTTTGAGTCCTGAGCACATCTTTGTGGTGGTCACAAGAAAGTAGAAATTAACACAGAGACAGATACACCACATCTGATTGTACATTTGGTCACATTGTTAATGATATTGTGAATTATTTCACTTTTGAGGGCAAAAATTAGATAATACAGGTCATAAAAATGAAATCTTTTTAAAGTCTGTTTTAATAGATCAGCTTCAAATTAGGTTACACAGGCACAAACATATCCTTATAATCGAATTGAATAATTTGGTAAATGTCTATAAAAATGACTATAAAAAAGAAGACAATTTTAATCTCTAAATTTGAGAAAACATGTGCCTTTCAGCTGAGTGGAAAACGTACTTATTTATTACTATATGAGTAATACATTGCTTAAGCTACAAATGCATCTTCTATACACTTAAAAGATGGGGGGAAAGCAAAAATAAAAAGACACAAAACAAATCTAAGCACATTATAAGTAAAAAAACAAACACACAACAACAAAAGTGAGTCCCATAGCCTGGGATATTCATTCTGACTTGACATAATATAAATAGCAGAAACTTCACAATGATCAGAGATTTCTTTTCTTTCCTTCTTTTTTCTCCTTAAATTCCATTAGTTTTCAGTGCAATGAGGGTTTTACAGCACCTTCAAAGTTCTGTTCACCAATCATGGGCATCTGGGAGTTTACAGAGGGTTATTTCAGGCTCAGTGTAGAGCTACTGCTGAATGCATTGACCTCTGGATGTTGTTCTCCTTTAAACAGCAAAGCTATACTTTTGTTTTCTAATGGATTTTTTTTTTACTTTTGGAGGGACATCATTATAGAAGGTCTGCAGACAGAAACTCCATCTTCTGGGGGCATTTCTCTATCCTTGGTCTATTTGTATTCATATAAATTTAGAACTCTAACCTGGTCTGATTATTACGTGGGGTAAATTAGATGATTATCTGAAAATTGCTTCTGTCTCATATTCCATTAACAGTTCAGGGAGCCCATCTCCCCTCCTTACATTGTATTGGGATGTATATAGAGACATATTACAGGTACTTGTTAAAGGATGTCCTTTATACACACAAAAACAAAAAAATACATATAGATACAGAAAGATATAAATATGTATATGTAGATATATGCCTAACTAGATTAAATTTCTCAGAATTTTTTTAATATAGAGACTCTGGGCATGACTTCTGTTCTGTGAAGGAACAAATCAATTTTAAAACATAACCCTGAACCTCAATGAGGAAATTATAAGTAATATCAACAACTCAAAAACAACTAAGAGTTATATTGTGTTTTAGTTTGTAAAGCATTTTATATGTTATTCCCTTTGATGTTCACAACTCAATGAAATAAATTAATCAATTAATGAATTCTTCTAAGAAAGAAGAATCTGAAATATAGAGATTTATAACAACATACCTATTATTACATAGCTAGGATGGAAAAACATTTGTACTTATTTGTAAGACATTGTTCTGGAGTCTGAGAACATAAAAGCAAGAGCAAACTAGTTCCAAACTAGTTCTGCTTTTAAGAAATAGTCATTTCTTTTTAAAATCCTTGCCATCTATCTTAGAATTAATACTGTGTCTTGATTCTAAGGCAGAAGAGTGGTAAGGGCTAGGCAACGAGGGTTAAGTGACTTACCCAAGGTCACATTGCTAGAAAGTGTCTGAGGCCAGATTTGAATCTAGGACCTCCTATCTCTAGGCCTTACTCTCAATCCACTGAGCCACCCAGATGCCCCCAACAGTCACTATTCTGATCATGATATGATTTACCCTTTATATGCTATGAATCCACTGCTCATTGTTATAGTCATAGCTTTGGAATAGAATATTATTGAACTTAATGTTATTAGGACTGTGTGGAAATAGAACTCATAATTTTGCCTTTGTTGGCTTCATGTGTTCTAACCAAATGAGTTAAACCAGGGATTTAAAAGAATTAATCCACCTTGAACAACCTAGTTGAACAATGCCTATTTTGTCCTCTAACTTTCTGAAGTTTTTGTTTTTGTAATGGCTTAGAGACCTTCATTTAAAAGGACAGTTAAAGAAATTAAATGTAATGACATTGCACAAGGACATTAACCAAGAAAGTTGTCTCAATTATAATATGGAGAGGAGCTGAATTATTTCTTTTACCTCTAATTAATTTTAACAGTGGATTCATAAAACCAACTCCTCATTTTTACTTATTAATTCAGTTATTTTTAACTTTCTTAACTTAACTTTTCTTTTTTATTACTCTCTTAATTGATTTTTAGGATTTCTATTTTGATGTTTAATTGGATATTTTTCATTGGTTCTGTTTATTTTTTAAATTTTCATTCCCAATTCAATGATCTGTTCTTTCTCTCTTTAATTGATGTAAGCACTTAGAGATAGAATAGAGACAATATTGGCTGCATCCTCCAAATTTGGTATGTGGTCTCATTGTTATAATTATCATTAATGAAATTATTGTTTCTATGATCTGTTCTTTGACCTACTCATCCTTTAGGATTAGATCATTTGATTTCTAATTGATTTTTGAAATTTATGGATTGATGGATTTTTGGAAGCATAGCCTTTTATTGAATATAACCCTCTTGCCACTAGCTGCTGCTGCTCCCTTTAAAGTTTCTGCATTTCTTTAGTATTGAGCTCTTCTTTATGCTTCTGAACTAACATATGATCCTTTATTTCAGCTGATGTTGGCATACACTTCTTGAGATCTCAACAAAAAGTTCTAGAAAATGCATGGAGTTCCAAGCAAATGTTGAATAAAGTGACAATATTTTTTCTGATCAAAATGTGTGCAATACCATTACATGAGTACTGAAACCATTGAGTACCAAGGTTTGAGTCAGTTTATTCCATTCACATTTATAGTTATGACTGCCATGTACTTCAATTCCTCCTGCCCTCTCCTCAAAAGACTATTTGGCTTTTGACTACTGCCTCCCTAAAACGATGTTACTTCTTATGCTCCACTTTGATGAGAATGAGATACAAGAATTTCCCACTCTTTATTTTCCATAATGTAAGTTTTTACTTGTGTACTTTACTTTTTAAATTTCCCCCACTCTTCTTTTTTGCTTCCACCTCCCAAAAGAGTTGCTTTCCTTTTTACCCTTCCATTTTTCCTTTGAGATCATCCCAACAGAATAGGCTCATGTTTGTGCCTTTTATGTAGACTCTTTTTAATTGTTCAAATAATGACAAAGTACTTAAGATTTACATGTATCCCATATAGGAATGTAAAAGTTTAATGTTTTTTCATGCCTTATTTCTCATTTACATTTTCCTTTTTATACTATACTGAATCTTGTGTCTGAATGTCAAATTTTCTATTCAGATTTGATCTTTTCATAAAGAATTGTGGAAGGGCGGAAAGTTCTCCATTTTGTTAAATGTGCATTTTATTCCTCTATAAAACTATACTCATTTTTGCTAAGTAAGTTGTAATTCCAGCTTCATTACTATCCAGAATATTAAATTACAAGTCCACTGCTCCTTATACTGGTAGCTATTACATCTTGTGTAATACTGATTATGGCTCCATGGTATTTGAATTCTTGCTCTCTGGCTTCTTATAGAATTTTCTCCTTGACCTAGAAACTCTGGATTTTGGCTACTTTTTTCCTGGGAATTCTAATTTAATATTTCCTTCATAAAGTTGAAAGTGGATTCCTTTAATTTCTACTTTGCATTCAGTTTCTAAAGAGGGAAGATTGTCCTTATAATTTCTTGAAATATGATGACTAGACTTTTTTCCCATTTTTGTGGCTTTCAAGAAGTACAATAATTCTTAAAGTATCTCTTCATCTATTTTCCAAATCACTTTTTTCTGTGACAGATTTCACATTTTATTCTATTTTTAAATAATTTGATTTTGTTTCTTGATGTTTCAAGGAGTCATTAGCTTCCAGTTATTCACATATAATTTTTAGAGTTATTTTCTTTAGTGAAGTTTTATACTTCTTTTACCTGTTACTTGCTTCTGATTTTCAATAGTGATATTCTTAAGCATTTTTACATCTGTTTTGCCATTTGGCCTATTTATATTTTTAAGGAGTTAGTTTCTTCACTAATTTATGCTTCTTTTAACAATCTGTTAATTCCCCTTTTACAACTTACTTTTATAACTTTCATTTGTTTTCCCAATTTTTCTCCTACTGATTTATTTGATTTAAACTTTTTTTTAAAAAATTCTTATTTATTTCTTTAGATCTTCAAAGAGTTGTCATTGTGTTTGTATACATTTTTTGTTTTCCTTTAAGGCTTTCTTCATAGCTGATTTCAAGTCATCATCTTTTAGTTTCTATCTTGAAATTCCCTATCACCATAATAGCTTTTGTTGTCATTTTTGTTGTCTGATAATTTTCCTTACCTATTTATGAACTTAGAATTTTATATTAGAGTGTGGCTATATCCTGGGGATGGGGGAAATGTCTAGTCTCAGTGTGAATTTTGCTTTCTTTTTAGCATATGTTTATTTTATATTTCAATGAGTAACTGAAAGTTTTTAGAACTTACAAATGGTGTGATCCAGAAAGAGGTCTATTCATTGAATTCCTGCTATGTGTACTGAATCTTACCCAGGTACAATTCTTCTCATTCACAACCCAGACCATTCCATTTTATGCGGGAATTGTGACCCAAAACTGTGTAATGGGTAATAAATCTGCCAGATGACCACCATTCCTGCTCCCACTTCTGGCATAGGGCTTTTCTGTATTTCTTTTTTTTTTAAATAGGTGTCCAACACCCTTGCCTAGGGTTTGGCTGCTCTCCATCATTGCTATTCATACCACAACCTGATATTGTTTTGACCTTTGTTGCCACTTTTCCTCAGTGTTATGCTTCTGGCCAGACTTTCTGCCTTCCTATCCTACCTTAAATTGGGGGTGGGGAAATGACTTACTGTGAGTTTTAATTAATTTTCCACTTGGGTTTTGGTTCGACAATTTTTTTGAGGGGATATATATGGAGATTGCTGATAAATTCTGCTTTTCCTGCACCATCTTATTCTTTCTCCTGATTCTGTATTCTCCCAATGAGTTAATGTAACATCATAGGATTAGATATATTTAGAGTGCAAAGAGATTTGCGTGACCATTTTGTCCAATCATTTTTTTTATCAATCAGGTCTAGAAGGGTTAAGTGATAGGTCACATAGTAAGTATATGACGTAGGATTTGAGCTCAATTTTTTCCACCTGACTCCTGAGTACCACACTCTATTCATTATGCAGACTCATTATTAGGACTCTTCTGTATCCAGGGCTCAGAACAAAATAGAAAGAGAGTGAAATGGTTCATCTTTGTAAAATTATATGCTAATTTTTAAGAAATTCAAAGTTAATCCTTAAACAAAGGTTTATCTTTTGCTTTTGCAATTTTTTCTGGATTTAATATAAAATTGAACATAATAGTCTCCAAAGTTTCTAAATAAAATCTCAGTCACTAAAGAATTGAATTTTTGGATTGTCCAAAAAGCAAAGGAGATACATGGTGGATGTGAGTAGGATGCAATATATTACCAATGAAAAAATCATAGAATAGAATAAAAATAAACCATATCATCAAGTATATATATATATTAGAGGAAATTGGACTGGGCCAGTATTGTAGCAAGTTAAGGAAAATGATGTTGTAGTGATATACAGATAATCTACCATCTGCCCACTAACCTGCTAACCTCATTGTTATATATATGCCTATGAAACTTGTATAATATGTCAGTGCCATGCCAGGAAATTGAAGCACTTTGTTTAGTTAGATTCTTAATATTGCCTAGCAAGATATGGTACTAGACACAAAATGCCAAACATTCAGACTCTATTGTAGATAATACAACTCCAATGGGCTGTCCACATTGATTGAATGCCAAATGACCAAAGGACACCCAGGACAAACACTCACTCACGAGGAGGCCAGAAGGAGTATTTCAATGATATTCTCAAGGTCATTTTGAAGAATTTTAATATTGATTATGAAACATGGGAAACACTGGCACAGGACTGTCTTTCATGGTATGCTCGTATAAAAGAAAGTGCTGTGCTCTATAAGCAAAGCAGAAGTGCAATAGCTGAAAAGAAACATGAGATGTGTGCATTTATATGTATTTCTGACATTTTCATATAGGTTATTTGTGCACAATCTGTGGTAGAGCCTTGAGCTCATATTAGGTCTAAATAGGCACAATCAAATAAACTGTTCATTACCCCTGATATAGTGATGTCATATTGGTCTTCTAGAATGGATGATAACCAACCAATAACCTTATTTTATTAGGGCAACAGATGACAGCAAAATAGGATCAGTAGGTAAAGTTTCATATGAATTTAGATTAAGGATTGAAGATGAATGTTGGCAAGACAAATATTGTGAACAATTTTGCAGAATAATTCATGTCCATCAACTTAGAATTCTGCATTGTTTAATGAATGATGAAATGCTCCATGACTATGAATAGTACTATAACTTCAGTTCATAAAAAAAAAATACCATTCCATGGGATGTAGCATTCAGGATGTTACATTATGAAAATAATAGAAAAGATGTAAATGAATTCTGAATTGTGAAATCTGTAGGAAATGTATCCAGATATTTATCAAACAATATTTGGTGCTTCATAAACAGCGCTTTCTTTCTAACTCACTGAATTTTCTCATTCAAGATATCATTATACTCTACTCTTGTGTTAATATTTTAAATATTTTTTTTTAATTTTCTGGTCCCTGATGTTTTTTACACCCTGTGGCAGCTAAAGAATGCTTTGTGTTATTTACTGAACCACTGATTATAATCTTTGAAGGTCTATAGAAAATTAAAAAATATATATTTGGGAAGCTTGATAGTGGATAAGATGATGCCTGATTTTCAAAAGGCCTGATAGATCGATTCTAGGAAAAAAGTTTAATTTTGATCTCTGAAAAAATTCTAGAATTAATCCAAAGTTAGATATAGCAATGATATTCCATTTTATTCATGTTTCCAAGTTTGTTTCAGTCATTAGGCATCTGTTTTATTTCAACTTCTTTGCAATCGTAGACCTCATAAATTGTAAGAAACCTCATTTAATTTTCTTCTGAGCAAGTGAGTCAGTTTTCCCAGAGTGATGCTAAAACATATCTGATTCTAATCATTCTAGGATTATCACTATGGATTTGGGAGTATTATCTCAAATGCTATTTACTCAGCTCCCACTTTATCAAGTTATCACCATTGTAAACCACTTATTATGCATGAGTATTATTTAATCAATGTCAATTAGCTTTTACAAAAAATATTTAGTAAGAAATTACACAAGAACAAAAATACCAATATTTTCCATAGTACTGAGAATGAGGAGGGGCAACTATCTATTATGCTAACTCAATCTCTGGGGAAAGTGGGAAACAACTTAAGTGTTCTCTATGTAAGGACGGGATTTGTGCAAGGGGGATGGGACAAAATGAGCCATAGAAGGAGTGGCTGACAGTTGATGACAGTTACTGACAGTTGAGACCAGAGAGAATTCTGGAAAATTCTCTGGAGAAAGGAGGAGGAGGAAAATGATTCTGACAGAGGACATCCCAGCTTGGATCCAGTCCTGAGGGCTTCCTGAGGATCTTTCTTTGGACACTGAATCCCTGATTCCCTGGTCAAAGATTCCATCACATCTCACCCAGCAAGGCTTTAATCCTCAGGTCAGCTAAGTGTTTGGACTCCAATTTGGGAGCGATCTCTTAGTTTCCTTCTCCCATTACCCAACCTTGCTGAGAAATCCCCTTTCAGTCAAAACTTATAGGAAAGAATAGAAACAGAAAACTAGAAATAGAAACAGGAGAAGGAGTGGTGGAAGAAGCTTAGGAGCAGGATCCATTAAGGTTCCCTCCTAAGCAATGGACTCCAAAGGAATAGAGAAAAAGGCACCCCAAATCCCTCTGCCTTTCACCCCTTTCCCCAATCCCTGAATTGTGATTAATAAAAGTCATTCATTAGTCAGATAGCATTCCAGAGTGCCTGAGAGACAATGAGAGAGAGGGGAACCACAGCTTGGTTCTAGCTGCCTCCATCTTGGAAACAGACCACCCGCTGTGAAGTTGACTGACCTAGGGGGAGTCTTGTGTGAACCCAGCCCTCATTCAGAATCGGATTGGGGTACCACATACCTCATCTTATAGGGAAGCCTTGCCCCCAACTCTTGTGTGGCAACACGACAATCCAGGTCACCCAGTTTCGGGGTGACACCCCCTTGAAATCTCCCAGTGTATATTTGGCCTGAGGGGAAAGCTAGAAGAGAATCTCACCTCATAGACTCTCTCTATCTCCCCTTCTATTCAAATATTGGGTACTGGCTCTCTTTATTATTACATCTACAAATTTAGTATTATTGATGGATGAAATATTTTTGCCCTCTCTTTGATTCACTTACTTTTTCTAATTTTAACATTTCCTCCTTTGCATTAATATTAGGTTTAATTTTTGACTTTCTATTATTAAAAGCATATTTAGTGAATTAAAATTTTCCCTTTTATTTTGCTAAAATATACTTTAGGAAAATGATCCCTGCCCCTCCCTAAGTGTTATTTTGGTTATAGCTGAGAAATTTTAGCATGTTGTTTAATAATTGCAATTTTTTAAATATAATTTTTATTTTTCTTAACTCATTCATTATTTAGGATTTCATTAAGTCTACATTTGGAGGCTTGTGTTTGTATATGTGTTTGTGCTCTCCAAACTGATTATCATTTCTATTTAATTACATTCTTTGAAGGAAATTCTTACTTTTTCTGTCCGCTTTTTTTTTTAACATTTTATCTGATATAACTTTCTACCATGGAAAGTGGTCAAAACACATACAATTTATATGTGTTTTTGAGATATTTGTACATTCTTTTGCAACCCCATTTAGAAGATATGTTATTTATCTTACCTCTAAGTTTCTATAGAATTTTTTCCAATAATATATTTTTCTTTCGATAATTTTTTGGCTGAATTTGTCTAAAACTGAAAGAATATTGAAAACTCCTGTTACTGAATTGTTGCCTATATGGTTTTTATTATTTTTTAAATTGAAGTAATTTTCCTTTTGTAAGTTTAAGTGTAGAAATTTGAAGAATAAATGTTAAATATTGATATTTGTTTGTTATCTATGGTTCCTTTTTACTTCTTTATCTCTTTTTGGTTTTGTTTTGAATTTTTATACTTGTCTGATAGTATGAATTTAAATCTCCTTTTTTGTATTAATTACTTGTGTTTTTCTTTCCTAGCCTCTAATTTTTATTTTATATTTATGTTTATTTTTAGGTCTATTCCTTAAACAGAACAGATTATATCTCTTATAATATTCTAGATTAATTTATTTTGAGGCAAAAACATCTCCACTGGCTTTCTTTACCTAACATGAAATTTACCTTCACTATATTATCCCTGTCCTTTTCAAATGGTTTTCTTCTTGTTGTTTTTTAAATATTTTCCCATGTTTGCATATTTCATTTTCTTTCCCTCCCCTCTCCACATCTGTATCAAATAAGCATTTCCATTGGGTTATACATATGTTATCACTTACACCTATTTCCATATTATTCGTTTTTTGCAATAGAGTCATCTTTTAATACCAAAACCCCAAATCATATATCCATATAAACAAACAATAAGTTATTTATTTTTCTTCTGTGTTTCCACTCCAGCAGTTTCTTCTCTCAATGTAGATAAGATTCTTTCTCATAAGTCACTTGGGATTGTTTTGTAGTAGCAAAATCCATTACATTGTATTGTGCCACAATGTTTCACTTGGTGTGTATAATGTTCTCATCCTGCTCATTTCACTCTGCATCAGTTTCTGGATGTACTTATAGTTCATATAGGAATCCTCTAGTTCATCATGCCTTACAGCACAATAGTATTCCATCACCATTATATACCAACATTTCTTTTATCATTCCCCATTCGAAGGATATCCCCCTCTTTTCCAATTATTTTGTACACTGATACTTTGCTAAAGTTGTTAATTATTTCCTCTAGTCTTTTAGTTGATTTTCTAGAATTCTCTAAGTACACCTTTGCAAGATTAAAATTAATATCTAATAACTCCAAGTATTATGTTTCATAAAGTTTATTAATAATCACTTGAAGTAGAAGAAATAAAAAGAACAAAAGTAAAAGCCTGAGTAAAAAACACCTGAATAAAATTCTCCTGTCTCTCCCCTCACCCCACCTCCACAACCATGTTTCTGGGAGAAGAGAGAGAGAGGGTGGAGATACACAAAACTTATATTCTTCCTACGTTAGCATGTAACATGAGAAGGAACATGAGAAGCTGAAAGAGTTTTGGGAGCAAAATTTTAATTATACAATCCCTCCTGTGATCTCATTGGGAAACAAGCATGTAGAAATCTCCCAGATTTACATGCCTAGTTTCCCCAATGAATCATTTGACATAACCAACATATATCTCTAAAAATCTTTAACTAGAGATACATACAATATTCCACTTTCCAAGGGGAAATTACAATAATTTGGGGATAAAAGGGAGATAAAAGAAAAAGAGAATAAAACTAATGATTGCTAGGCACATTAACAAAAAAAAACAGTTAGGGAGCAGTTCTCTCTGGCATGAATGTACTTTCAAAATAAATGCATTTAACCCCTCCTCCCATAATTCAATTCACCACATCCCAAAGTTCATTCTGGATCTTTTGGTGCAGTGTGTTCTCCGTAGGTTTCTTCATGGCACCTTTTCCAAACAGTTCACTTTCTTGATTTGGGGAAGTAGGAAGTTTCTTTTCCTAAAATTACTCTCAAACAAGAAAAATTTTTATAAATATAGAATTCTATGACAATAATACGATCCCCTCTGAGGAAGATGTTGACCAACACACAGGTCGCCCTGGGATACATGGCTCAGTTATGAGTATATGAATCAATTGTCAAAAGAAAATAAAAAACATAAAAAAAACAAATATAAGAGAAAAAAATAACTTCTGGATGTGTAAAAATAAAAGGGGGGCCCAAGGACTGGATGTTTGTAGATGGGAGAATGTGAGAGAGAGAAGGTATGTGTGGTACTATAGGAGACTTTAAGGGGATGTCACCACAAAACTGGGTGACCTAGATGGCCATGCTGCCCCTCAAGAGTTGGGGGCAAGGCTTCCCTGCAAGAGGAGGAGGTGGTACCCCAATCTGATCCTGAATAAGGACGGGGTTCATTCAAGCCTTCCTCGAGGTCAGTTAATTTCACAGCAAGTGGTCTGGCTCAAAGAGGAAGGCTGTCAGACCAAGCTGTGGTTCCCCTCTTCCTTGTTGTCTCTCAGGCATACAGGAACACTATCTGACTGTCAAATGACTTTTATTATTCAGAAATCAGGGATTGAGGAAAGGGGTGAAGGGCAGAAGGATTTTGGGGTGCCCTCTTTGCTTTTTCTATGGAGTCTGTCATTTAGGCATGAAACCTAGTAAACTTCTCCCCCACTTCCCCTTTTATTTATTTTTCTATTTTCTATTTCTATCCTTTCCTATAATTGTAAGCTTTGACTGAAAAGGTTCCCACAGCAAGGTTGGGTAATGAGTGAGGGAGTCTATAAGATTGCTCCCAATGGAGTCCAAAATCTTAGCGGTAGTCTTGAAGGATGAGTTGTGTTGAAATGTCTGTGATCAGGGAATCAAGGTTTCAACTTCCAAGAGAAAGATTCTCAGGAAGGTCTCCAGACTGATCAGAGTTGGGTTTTCTGGGTCCTCACCCCTCTCAGCTAGCAAGTGCCTTCTCCTCCTTTGGTTACATCTCCTCTACACAAAAATTCATCCTTACAGGTAAAACACAAAAATATCAAAATCTTGTGTAAAAATTCTGAGTAAGGAAGAACAAGCCTATAACTGGTCCTTAAGCCAGAACCTGATTAAAGTGATTTATATTCTACAAGCTTGTAGTAGCAATTATAACAATGAAGCACTTACCCATTGGCAGCCAGGACTATAGAAAATGGATATACCATGAAAGAAAGAGAAAACAGGGACAAGACTTTTAAAGCAGAAGGGAAATAGCATTCCCTGGTCTGATTTTACTTTTAC
This sequence comes from Gracilinanus agilis, assembly GCF_016433145.1. NCBI lineage: Eukaryota > Metazoa > Chordata > Mammalia > Didelphimorphia > Didelphidae > Gracilinanus > Gracilinanus agilis. The sequence continues at coordinate 377,218,948 of NC_058131.1, read as the reverse complement.
TCTCAGGGATAGGGAAGCAAAATGGCAGCCAAACTAAAGCACATGGTAGAAGTCTAGATCTGGCACAAGGGAATTTCACATCTGACTTTGCAAACAGCCACTACCTCGAACCCCAAAATAAGTTCAAGTCTCTATCTTGGTGCAGAATCTCATCAATACCACTAGGATTGGTTGGTCTCCTTTACCTTGTGGTCTTTGGCACTGTGCAGGTTAACTTTTGTGCTCATTGACACTGTGAAGTGACTATTTTATGATCCCTTCTCCTGGAATCAGACACAATCATTATTGAAGTCCCATAATATTTAACAATCAGTGGCAGATTTCCATAGTCTAAAGTTTTGGGGTATGTATTAATATGCTAACAGACATTTCAAACTTACCCTAGTGAAAAATTAAAAAAAAAACATTAATACTGCTAATATGTCCTTCAACTACAAAAAATGAGAAAAAAAGAAAACTCAAATACTATATTGCACATAGAAGGAAAAACAATAATAATTTTTTTTAAAAATCAAAAATATATTGTTCACAATCAATGACATACTGTTTTAGCCAAGTAGAGGCACAATATAAAGGTTTCTCACCCCCAAATAATATCCTTTTTCCTTTTTAACTTGGCCATGATCCAGTGTGAGTGCACATGATTTTCACCAAGTAAAAGCTTTTTAAAACAGTAGTACAGCAGCTAATGCACATTGTAAGGATGGGGATAGGACAAAAAGAGCCAGAAGAAGACTCTGTTTATTCTTATAACATTCAAAGAAGTACCAAAATCCTCCAAATCATAAGGGCACATTTAATGACAATAGCAAATAAACCTGCTATCATTAGGATTCACATCATTCTCTGTAGCCATTTGCTATGTGACATTTTAAAAACCTGTGAAGCTCATGGATACTTGTCACAAGTTCTCCAGAAACTAGTCAATCTGTAAACCTTGATGAAGATATTTGTAACAAAGTCTATTGCTGTCATCATTCCAAAATGTGGCAGGAGAAACCAGAAAAAAACCATCTGTACTGCTGATGAAAACCTTTTGGCCTAAACTGTCGCCAAGCGTCTAGATCATTCTGGTGGAAGGGTAGAGTAAGCTGAAGAGTTACAAATATAAAAACCTGTCTAGGTAACCCCTGGGAAAACCTTCCCACCTCCTGAATGAGATTATAACCCATCACGGGGTAACTAAGCCCCTTGGGAAATCTCTCTCCTCTGATATGAGACTGTAACAGCCATAAATGTCTTGTCTTTTTATGTCCCATCCATTGCAATGTTGAAGTGAGGACTACAATAGTGAAAATCACTTCTGATGTTTCATCCATTACTTTTTCATAAATGCGGAGGTGGGGAATACAATAGTGCTACTGTACTTCAATTCAACTACTAAATGACTGTTACCTCTTGTTACAAACAAGTCAAAGGCAAATGATCAGTCAGAGGTACTGGTGCCATTAGATATCTAAAAATCACTTCTAAAGACCCCTTAAAAATAATTGAGATTTTTAGCTCATTAAATTCTCCAAAGGCCATATACCAGCTGTAACCAGTTTGATGGAGTTCATCCATCATCATCTATGTGACAATTAACAAAGACAAAAAGGCACAAAAGGCCATTAAGGCAACATGTGACCTTGATGGATCTGGTAACACACCCAGCATCCATAAGGACCTATGGTTTTGCCATGGAAAAAGGGTTTGTCCAAGTTGTTTATGGACTTTTATAGTGGCATTTTCTTCAGTCCAATCATAGGAGAAGGGTACAAATAAAGACAATGTAACAGAACATATAGCTAAATGTCCAAAACACAGTAGCTGAAAATGACATAGTGTAACAGAAGAGATTAGATTAGATTAATAAGTGAACTTAAAAACAAAATTAAACTTGAAACAATCAGCAAATACAATATATGTGACAGGATGTGAGCAATGAATTCAAGAGTCCTTTCCTCTAATTCTCGTATCTGCATTACAGAGACTTCTTCACTATTTGGAGGGGAACAAATTGAAACAATTAACATCAACAAGGCAAATGGAGTATGAAAAGGCTTAAAATTCACCTCCAGACTTTTTAAGGTTCCTTCCTCTCCTAAATACCATCATCCATCTAGATTCCTTTTCTCACACTTTTAGGGTTCCCCATACCCACACTGATCATAATGTGGACAAATTCAATATTGGATGTGTTTCAGAGACTGGGAAGACCAAAATGGCAAGGGGCTGTAGGGAGATGAATCTCCCCTCTGAATCTGAAGATTACTAAGCTATTAACTACAAGGTATCCTATGTTATGATTATAATAACAGATAGTTTGGAGAATCAGATAAATGTTTTCAGGGCCAAATATAGCTTTAAGTCAAGAACCCTAGATTGACAGGTTACAGTGAGGAAAGGAGGGGGTAAAACACTCCTGATTCTCAAACCCCTCCCCCTCTAAC
>NC_058131.1:377176549-377206574 GCF_016433145.1 Gracilinanus agilis | reverse complement strand
ACTTTCTCAGAAGGGTTAGATAAGAGTTTTATGTCCCAATGGATAGTATAGCTACTCTTCCCTCTCTGGGTTGATTACACTGAGAGTAAGGTTTGATTATTACCTCTTAATGCTCTCTTCCTCTCCTTCCTATAATAGTATTTGTCCTCTCTCTCCTTCCCATGCCCTCTTTGTGTGTAATAGAGTATCCTATTTTTCTTATTCACTCAAGTTTCTCTCGGTGTCTCCTGCTATTCACCCCCTCTTTCCCATCCCCCATGTCATCTTAGATTATTTAGTGTTCCACCCTCACCCTGTGAATTATTCTTCTGATTACTATAATAGTGAATAGTATAATAGTGAATAGAGTTCACCCGGAGCTGCCAATGACTCAATGGGTGCCCCAAACTTGCTCTATTTCTTTTTAGCTGGCTTTGGCGTTATAGGTGGTGTTTGTGAAGGGGTTGGGGGTGGGGTCGTTGCTCAGCCTGTGATTTAGTGAGAGCTGTTTCACCCCTTTATAGCATGGAAATGCCCCTATTCCATGTACCTTCCATGCTGTTCTCTGTTGTGGGCTTCCTCTGTTCATCTGGACTTGTTTTTATGTCCCCTTGAGGAGTTTTGTGTGTTTAGGTCAGGAGAGGTTAAGAGCTGCTTCTTACTCTGCCGCCATCTTAACCCGGAACCTCTCGAGAAATAGAATTCTTACACAATCCCATCTCAGAAAAAGAAATTGAAAAAGTCATCAGGGAACTCCCTAAGAAAAAATCCCCAGAGCCAGATGGATTCACAAGCGAATTCTATGAAACATTCAATGAATAACTAATCCCAATATTATACAAACTATTTGACACAATAATCAAAGAAGGAGTTTTACCAAATTCCTTTTATGACACAAATATAGTACTGATGCCAAAGCCAGGAAGATCAAAAGCAGAGAAAGAAAACTACAGACTAATCTTCTTAATGAACATAGATGCAAAAATCTTAAATAGAATACTAGCAAAAAAACTCCTGCAGGTGATCATGAGAATTATTCGCTATGATCAGGTGGGATTTATACCAGGAATGCAAGGATGGTTTAATATTAGGAAAACCATCCATATAATTGACTATGCCAGCAACCAAACCAATGGAAATCACATGATTATCTCAATAGATGCATAAAAAGCCTTTGACAAAATACAATACTCATTTCTATTGAAAACACTAGAAAGCATAGGAACAGAAGGGCCATTCCTCAAAATAATAAACAGTATATATTTAAAACCATCAGCAAGTATCAGAATCTTTCCCAATAAGATCAGGAGTGAAATGAGGATGCCCATTATCACCTCTGTTATTTAACATTGTACTAGAAATGCTAGCAATAGCAATTAGAGAAGAAAAAAATTGAAGGGATTGAGGTAGGTAATGAGGAGACTAAATTATCACTCTTTTCAGATGATATGATGGTCTACTTAAAGAATTCTAGGGAATCAACTAATAAGTTAGTGGAAATAATTAACAAAATTAGCAAAGTTGCCGTATACAAAATAAACCCACATAAATCATCAGCATTTCTATATATTTCTGACACAACTCAACAGCAAGAGTTAGAAAGAGAAATTCCATTTAAAATCATCCTAGACAATATAAAATATTTAGGAATCTATCAACCAAGAAAAACAGAGAAATTATATGGACACTACTACAAAACACTTTCCACACAATTAAAACCAGATCCAAATAATTGGAAAAACAGTAATTGCTCATGGGTAGGATGAGCTAATATAACAAAAATGGCAATCCTACCCAAATTAATTTGCTTATACAGTGTTGTAGCTATCAAAATACCAAGAAACTTTTTCATTGAATTAGAATAAATTATAACAAAGTTTATTTGCAAGAACAAAAAATCAAGAATCTCAAGGGAAGTAATGCAAAAAAAATGTAAGGATGGGGGTCAAGTAATACCAGATTTTAAACTGTACTGTAAAGCAGTGATTATTAAAACAATATGGTACTAGCTAAGAGATAGAAGGGTAGATCAATGAAATTGACTTAAGAGTAAATGACATCAGCAAGCTAGTATAAAATAAACCCATAGATCCCAGCTTTTGGGACAAGAACCCACTATTTGATTAAAAACTGCCAGGAAAATTGGAAAACAGTATGGGAGAAATTAGTTTTAGATCAACATCTCACACCTTATACCAAGATAAATTCAGAATGGGTAAATGACTTAAATATAAAGAAGGAAATTATAAGTAAATTAGTTGAACACAGAATAGTATACCTGTCAGGTCTATGGGAAAGACTTTACCAAGCAAGAGAAAGAGAATATTACAAAAAGTAAAATGAATAATTTTGATTACATTAAATTAAATACTTTTTGTAGAAACAAAGCAATGCAACCAAAATTAGAAAGGAAGCAGCAAATTGAAAAAAAATCTTTATAAGAAAAACCTATGACAAGGGTCTAATTTCTTCAATTTATTAAGAAGCTAAGTCAATTGTACAAAAACTCAAGCCATTTCCCAATTGACAAATGGTCAAGGGACATGAATAGGCAATTTTCAGATAAAGAAATAAAAATTATCAATAACACATGAAAAAATGTTCTAAATCTCTCATAATTCAAGAAGTGAAAATCAAAACAACACTGAGGTACCACCTCACACCTACCAGATTGGCCAATATGACAGGAAAGGAAAGTAATAAATGTAGGAGGGGATGTGGCAAAATTGGGACATTAATACATTGCTGGTAGAGTTGTGAATTGATCCAATAATTCTGTAAGGCAATTTCGAATTATGTCCAAAGGACTTTAAATGCCTGCCTGCCCTTTGATTCTGGCATACCACTGTTGGGTTTGTACCCCAAAGAGATAATTGGGAGAAATATATATGTGTGTGTGTGTGTGTGTGTGTGTGTGTGTGTGTGTGTGTGTGTGTGTATTCATAGCTGCAATTCTCTATGGTGGCAAAACTTTGGAAAATGAGGGAATGTCCACTGATTGGGGAATGGCTGAAAAATTTGTGGTATTTGATGGTAATAGAATATTATTGGGCTGAAAGGAATAATGATCTGGAGGAATTCCATGTGAACTGGAATGAACTCCAGGAATTGATACAGAGTGAAAGGAGCAGAACCAGGAGAACATTGTACACAGAGACTGATACACTGTGGTACAATCAAATGTAATGGACTTCTCTCTTAACAGCAATGCAATGATTCAGGACAATTCTGAGGGACTTATGAGGAAGAACACTATCTGCATCCAGAGAAAGAACTGTGTGAGTAGAAACACAGAAGAAAAACATACAATTAATCACATGGTTCAATGGGCATATGATTGGAGATGCTAACTTTAAATTATCACTGTATTGCCAATATTGATAATATGGAAATAGGTCTTGAACAATGAAACATGTAAAACCCAGTGGAATTGTTCATCTGCTCTGGGGGGGCAAGGTAGAAGGGGAAGGGAAGAACATGAATCATGTAACCTGGGAAAAACATTCAAAAATAAATAAATAAATAATGAAAAAATTTTAAAATGAATGTAAATTTAGCATTTAATTATATCAACTAGATATATCTAGGATAGGTGTGTGGTTAGTGGACACTTTACTTAAAAGACAGAACATTTAGGAGTTTATTTCTTTTTTGTTTTGTTTTGTTTTTGTTTTTTTTTTTAAACCCTTGTTCTTCGGTGTATTGTCTCATAGGTGGAAGATTGGTAAGGGTGGGCAATGGGGGTCAAGTGACTTGCCCAGGGTCACACAGCTGGGAAGTGGCTGAGGCCAGGTTTGAACCTAGGACCTCCTGTCTCTAGGCCTGACTCTCACTCCACTGAGCTACCCAGCTGCCCAGGAGTTTATTTCTTGAAAATGTTTTAGGAGAATGATACAGTAGATAAAAATATTCATATAATCTTGAGCAAAATAATAGATAAATATAAGATCATTGTTGTAATCTACTCAACATCCCATATCTAGGCACTATATTTTGTATCTTAAAAACACATTTTAATTAGCAAATGAAGAAATATATCCTTGGGAAAAGGAGACAATGGTCATGATCAGTATATTGAAATGTTTGCTGTCATACTGTAAAGGGAACAACCTTTTTGTGGAGTACTAGAGACTAAAAGAAAAGCATTAGAATTAGATTGATATAAATTTCAATTTAATAGAAAGAACTGAGAATTTATATTGTTCTCATATGCAGTGGGCTACTGTGTGACATAGTGAGACATACTTAAGGCAATTGATGATCTTTGAAAAATAATGGAATTTTAGAAGGCATTCTGTCGAGTGTATGGATGGTTTGATGTACATTACTATTGTTCACATATGTATCCTTTAGTGAGCAGACTGATCAAGTTGGCTCTTTTGGAATTTAGGTTTTTTTAATGTAGAAACTTGGAAAAGAAGTTACTTGTTTTTTGGAAGAAAGATTAATGATATGCTTTTCTTCATAAGCTCTTTTAAAAAGAGAGAAATTGCATATGACTTGCATCAGTGCAACCAAAGAAACATTTCTTTAATTGAAATTATAAGCTTCAGGGAGACTATAGAGATAAAAGGAAAATAAAAACAAGAAGGAAAGAGCTGGGGAGGAAGTGAGACTTAAATTTAAATTTTAAATAGAAGAAATAGAAAGACTGTATTGTTAAAAAAAAAAGATGGCTCATTTCTTCACTAATTGCCCTTCTGTCTTATCTCTTACTTCAGAATCTGTTGTAAATGGATTTGAACTACTGGGTGGAATTGAATGCTTCATTTTGCCTTTCCTAACAAAAATATTTGAAGAAAGGGGAATGTGCCCTGGAAGTAAATAACTGATGCATTCAACACGATTGAAATGATATTAGTTATCACCATGGAGTGAAGAACTCTTTAATTATTTGTTCTGGGTTTTGAATGTGCCTTAGTTGATTAGGAAGCAGCACAACCTTTCTTTCTTTGGTATCAACATCTGTTCCAGTAGAAGGCAAAGGACTGTTTATCTGATTCTCTCTCTCTTTCTCTGTCTCTCTGTTTCTCTTTCTGTCTCTCTTGTCTCTCTGTCTCAGTTTCTGTCTCTGTCTCTCACCCTTCCTTCTTATATTTAGACAAAAATCGGGTTATTGGACATATTTTACTGTAGCAATATTTATTTTTATGTTATTTTATTTTTTTTATTTTGTGTTTTTTATCATTAGTTGATTTTAGCTACATTTTCTTCACTTCAAATTATTTACATGAGAAATAGAAAGATATAATATAAAGAAGATTATCAGCAGATAATATATGCCTTAAAATAATGAATCCAAATGCCTATTCATACCTCTCTGTGGCAGTTAGCAATTTACAAAATACTTTTCTTATAAAAACCTAATGAAAGAACAAAATTATGCTTTCCATATTTGACTTTGTTTTACTGAATCTATCATCTTCTCTCTAGTTATTGCCTGGTAAGGGTCTTTCTCTGATAATGGAAGTTGATATTCTTTGAAACTACAATATAATCTTAAAAAGTTGCTTAGGATATTGAGAAGTTATTTTTCTAGAGTTGCAAAGGGTTAAAGGCTGGGATTGAGTCAAAGTCTTTCTGACATCAAGGGTTTTCTAGTCATCATATGGCACTACTTTTTTTTTTTAACCCTCACTTTTTGTAACTGATGCTAAGTATAAGTTCAAAATGCAGAAGAACTAAGAGAGGAAATTGGGTTGTCACTGCCCAGGTCACACAGTTAGGAAGTATCTGAAGTTAGATTTGAGGCCAGAACCTCCCATCTCCAGGACTGGCATTCTAACCAATGAGCCTCCTCACTGCCCTCTCATTGTCTCTTTAATTACCTTTTAGTTCAGGTTTCAAAAGAAAAAAGAGATGCTGAAAACAGAAGTGATTTGACCATTGTCACAATATAAGAAGTTGAGACTTGAATGTCCTATTTATGTGTTGAAACTGGGACCCAAAAACAGGTTTTCTGACTTCATCTTCCGATTATTTACTACAATGCCATGGTGAATTTATCATCATCTTTTCCTCTTTATTTTTAGTTGTCATTAATTTCATAAGATAATTCCAGACTTATAGTAGGCCTAACTTGGCTCAGGCTGGGCTATTTCTAGGGCAAGATTTACTTAGCAGTAGGAGGAGAATGAAACTGATAGTATAGAAAGGATATAGCCCTTCATTCATATGAGTTTCTTTTTTCTCTGTTATCTTTAATATTCTTTGAGGCTAACCTCCAGTGTTCTGAATGCTTTTCTACTTCGGAAACCCAGAAGCTTTAGCAGTGACCTCAGCCTTAGCACCTCAAGCCAATTAAGTTACAAGGATAGATTCAGCACCTTTTAAGAAAAATATAGCTTAACCTAAATGGGATAGAAGCTAAGGAAATATCACACAACAGCATTCACTTGTAGTAACTAACTTGTTGATAACATTTATAAATTATGGCCAAGACTTATATTTCTCTTCCCTCTAGGCATCTTCAGCACTTTTAAAGGGAAATTGAGATACCTAGAACCTGAAAATAGCTCCAGCCTCATTGTTGGGTTTCTTCATTTGTGGGAATCAGTCTCCTGTGGTCTAATTTTATTTAGCCTCCAATTCATATTATTTTTTTATAAAGGACTATTTACCTGAAAATGTAGAGCATATAAATTCACTCCAACATGTGGGACTTAGTACTTTCCCTATGCCACATCACTGTCTGGTGTGGGTAAAAGAAGTAAGTTCATAGCTGAACTTGATTCAGCATTCTTAGTTCCAAGTTCCAAACTCCACTTTGGATTTGAGTTCTAAGCACCCTAGTTTCTTCATGATAGCCTTCTGGGCTGACTGGCTAAAGTACCCCAGCTGGAATCCTGCCTCCAAAGTTGTTATGGCTTGAACTTCCAGATATAGGTATTGAGGATCATTGCTATTATTTAAAACTGAGAAAGAGAAATGGAACAAAACAGAAAAAAAACACACTTAGGTGTATTTTTTTTGTAGTCAGGTTAAGAAAGTTCAGCTCATGGCACCCAGGTTGTGAAGGTACTGTGAACTTCACTCCCTGGATACGATAGGAAAGAGTATTAAAGTAGAGAGATAGATGTACAGACAGACAGAGAAGGAAGAAGGAAAAGAGAGGGAGAAGAAGAGAGACTGTCCCAGTCTGAATAGTTTTAAAGACATAACATTTAAAAATTTTGTGGATAATCAAAAAAGGTTACATACACCCATGTCTTAGGGGGAAAAAAAAGATGCTGGGAGCCTTTATGTTAGGCTATCTGGGCTTGTGCAGATCAAGTCCCTTTATTTTCCTTATAATTTCAATAGAGAATGTACTTTTTGATTTGAAAAAAATGTCCAAGATTGTATGTATCTAATATTACTAATTTGGAACCTTTGGGGAAATAACAAAGGGATTTGAGAAGATAAGCTCTGAGGTTCCTGCGCTCACAATTTGAATCTGTAAATGTTGGGCATAAAGTTTAATTATGTAAGTAAAATAACATGGAGATTATTCAATCTTAACTTATCTAATTCTATCAGTGTTAGGCATCTAGAGACTTTGTTCTAGAAAATACTGAGTTTAAAATTTTTTAGTATGCATGACAGAAAACTATAAAGGGTAAGGAAAGTTGGAAATTTAGAGGGAGGGAACAAACTAAGAGAATTTGAAACTTCTCAACATCAAAGAAACAAAACAACCTATACCCAGGTGACTATGGCTGCCATAAAGTATGACTGTCAAATAAACCTCTTCACTCCTGCTTCTTAATTATCCCCATCAAAAAGTCTGAAGATCTTGCTATCTGCTTGAAGAGGCAGTCCACCCTCTTCTCCAATTTCTTGCCCTCAGCTGAATTCATTTTTTTGGCTGTTTGCCTTGGGTACAAAAATTCATAGTATAGATCTAGCCATGAAGAAAAAATGTTAAGAAATGCCACCAACTGATGTGATAATTAGATTAAGTTCTACACTGCCTATCTTTAGATTTAATCACCAAAGGTGAGAGCACCTCCAATATTTGGAGGTCCCTAACCCACATATGCTAGAGTGGGTGACACATCAGAATTTACTGACTGCCCCCTAGGCTGTCCTATGAGAAGTGTCTATTGTGATTGGACACACAAATTAGGAGGGAGGCACAGGAAGTGACTCATAAGTGACCCCTTTAAAAGGAGAAGTTCCTCAGTCAGCTGGAGGCTTCTGGTTAAGAGGGTGGCTGGTGAAGGAGCACTTCTGGTTTGTGGAGGAGTGCTGGCTGGAATGCTGAGACCTTGGTGAGACTGCTTTCAATATCTTCTTTAGAAGTCCACGTGGTGAGTTTAAAGACTGAATCTTCCTGAACTTCTCTTAAGGAACTTCCCTTTAAAAGACTCTGTGAATGAAGGCCTCTGGCCCTCTGACTCCTCCTAAGGGTTAATTAGATCTACCTGGATTAATTAGAGGATCATAGTAATTTACCTACTGTGTTAGATTCTTATTTCCTTATTTCCTCTCTCTCTTCTCAATTGTAATAAACTTCCATAAAAGTCAATTTTGACTTGAGATTATTCTTAATTGAGGATTGATAATTGTTCGATCCTTTGGCAACCATCTTTTAATATACTGATCCCAAAAAGCCCCCTTTTCACTCTTACACTGATAGCCTGATAAAACAAAGGGACTTATAAATCATCATAATTCCTAGAATGTGGAATTTGAAAATATTACCAGCAAATGAATTAAAATAATTTTCCCCTTTTTTTAAATGAGAAAATTCATTACATAAGAGTTCTTAATGTGAGAATATGGTGACCACTGTGAAAGGAAATTCTTGGTTCTCTTTGTCTATTTTGAGTTTACACTTGTAAAAAGGGAATCCTTTATTCTCTTCCCCTAGTGGGAGTTAACACTTTGGTTAACAATAACTTAAGTACCCCTACTTAGTATCTCACTACATTGTGAAGACAGGATTAACTCTACCTTTTGATTGAATTGACACAAACTTCCACCCTCAGAAACTCAGTTAGGAAACTGTGGACTCTTTTGATGAGAATTTACACCTCCAGAGAGTGGGAAGTGGATCCCACAGACATTGCCCCCTAGACAGTGCTAGACAATTTGGAACCTGTAATTGGCTCCTGTGAAGAGGGGAAGGGCCAAGAAGTCACCATAAAAGCCATGAATCCTTAGGCTTGAAGGAAGCTGGTGGAGATAATTTTCTGAGACTGTCTCCTGGAGATAGTCTTCTGGGATGGTCTTCTGGGGAGAGTTGGCTTGTGGTCAGCTTGAGGAGTTGTACTTGACAGATCTTCCTCTTCAACTGCAGTCATTGTCTTGACCTGCCTCTTGGAGGGAATTTGAGTGAGGAAGGCTTTCCTTTCCTGTCTTCAGGAGAGAGTTTAACTCCAGTTGTAGGTCAACAAATCCTGGCTGAGTCAAGTACCTGAGCAATATTTAGTGAGATATGCTAATGTCTTCTTTACCCTTTTGTATTTATCTGCTTTCACTATTTTCATCTCTTTTATAAATAAAAGCTATCAAAGTCATTTTGACTTTTAGCAATAATACTTTGAATCAACGACTATGATTATTACTTATAATTTCATATATTTTAGTCAATTTGTTAATTTTTAATCCCTATACCACTAAGCTAAACATCAAAACCTATTTTCAGGAATATTCTTTTGAATGAATTTTCATAAAACACTACCTTCCTAAACATAATTGTAACTATAAATGACTTTTATTGGTCCTATGATTAATAACTACATTAAATATCTTTTTGTAGGTATTTAACAAATAAAATTAATCTTGGAGACTTTATAACAAATGCGTAAATATTTATTAGTAAAGGGAAAAATAGAGAAAGAAAGTATTACTAGTCTAAGTAACCAAAGCCTCTAGTTGTGGTACAAATCTTACTTCCCAGCTTCCTAGATCCACTGTGCCCTTGTCAGAGATGGCTTTCATAGATAAATTCCAGGACTGCTCCTCAGTGAGAGAGCTTCTTTCACAACCCAAAAAGCGGCAGAGAGAATCCCCCTGCTTCATCTTTGGCTTTTTAAGTTTTATCTAAACCCTGAGATTTTCTAATTGGCCAGGGTTTCACTTCAGTCCTTACATTGTCATATCCCTTAACTTCCTGCTGGTCAAGAATCTCTTCTGCCCCACTGGCAAATTAAAACACATGACTCTGTGATGCCATATTAGGTGAATCTTCTGGAATTGGGGGGTCCCTCAAATATTTAATTCAAACACAATTATTATCAAATAAAATAGAAATATATTCCTAAGGGCTGCATATGGACTTTGAAAACCACAAATTAACATTATTGATATTTTATTCTTTATCTTGTCAAATGTTTCTCCATTATTTTTTAACCTGGTCCAGAGCACATCCAAGAGTTTCAGGCCACATTTAGCCCATTGGTCACAAGTCTGACACTTTGATCATGTATAGTAAGAGTACTAAAGTCAATTTAAATTAAAAAAGGAAAATGTCATGTAACTTTATGATAAAAAGCTATCATAGTATTCTTTCTATAATGAAACTTTATTTTATAAAAATTGTCAATGTTTAAAATGACTATATTCCCAGGTTATTTCTCAGTTATGTCTGACTCTTTGTGACCATATGGGGTTTCCTTGACTTTTATCCACTGAGTTACTTCAGCCTTCAGCTGCTGGAAATACTGGGCCTGGGATCAGGAGAACCAGAGTTCAAATTTTATCTCAGATACTCACCAGCTGTATGATGCCGAGCAAGTACCTTAACATCTATTTACTTCAATCTACTGGAAAAGGAAATAGCAAGCCATTCTGGTATATTTGCAAAGGAAATCCCATGGATGGTACTAGAATGCTATGGTCTGTGGGATGACAAAGATTCAGACACAACTCAATGACTTAACAACAAAATTTCTCAGGTAGTTTCTGAGACTAATTCATATAACTGCCTCTATCAGTGATCATTCACTTACTCATACATTGTAAAAGTGAAATTTGGGAAAATGCCATCTAAAAGTGTATATATTTCTATGGACATGGGAAATGTATCAAAACTACATTTCCCGTGATCCAACATGGTCCAACTGTTTTCCGTTTCCGGGTCTTTGGGCTTGGGAAGGCCTACGACTTGACCCAGGGAAGAGCTTAAATCTCCTGGGTTAGGAGGGAGTGCACTTTTTGCCAGTAGGCTCTCTTGGCGAGCAAACAGGAGACAGTAATGGAGGTGGCAGTTTTGAATGCTTACAAGTGCTTGGTCTAATGATTTTATATATCAGCATGGCTTTAATTAAAATACTAATTTATATTATTATATCAGCCTTTATCATTTTTAATATTTATAACATACACATACAAATATAGGATAAATTTCTGGAAGACTAATGACTCCTATTTTATATTCAAGATAAAAAATAATTAAATGCAAGTAATATTTACCCTCTGAAAATGAATGACAGATTTTTAAAGATGGGAAAAAAGAGATGTGAATTCCCAAATTCCAGAAACATAGTTTTTGGATAGTTGATCTACTTATCACAGTGCTAAAAAGGGGTCACAGTTCTGATTAAAATCAGCATGAATTCCAACCCACTGTCTATATCCACATAGTGGATATGAGTGAAATATGAAAGTAAGAAAAAAGCAGCTAAGGTTGTATGACTATAAGTACTGGGTACTCTGTTTCCCTTGTTATCAGTATTATAACTGGAGGTCTGGCAGGAACCCCCAAATGCTGGTCAATTGTTTACTGCAAATACCACTGATCAGCTTACAATCTTGTCATTGGAGTATGCCCATTCTTAGGAATTTAAGAAATGGATAAGGCAGCATAGGAATGCTATTGTTGTTCTGTTGTTTCAGTCATGCCCAACTTTTTGTGATCCTATTTGGAGTTTTCTTGACAAAAATACAAGAGTGATTCACGATTTCCTTTTCTAGCTCTTTAATGTGCCCCAATTTACCTCAGCATTAGACTATAGCTGGGGCATACTCCAAGACATTAGAAGGAGCAGACTGAAAAAGAGGAGAGCAGGGCAAAAGCTTTTTCTGCTACTAAGTAAAGGAAAGATATTCTCAAACAAATAACTTTTAAGAAACTAGTTTCAATTATTTCAGAAGAGAAAATGATGCTTTCTAAAGTCAGTAAGCCACAAATGCCAGTGAAATGAATTAAAGATTTGATATCCTTAATGTGAATTAGGAGTGCAAAGCTTGAAGAAGACCTCACTAGTTATAAGCAAGGGCTTTATATTACTTTTGTGTCAAGTTATACAGATTCAAATTACTCATCAAAGTACTACTGATCTGTGCAAGCCAAATAGAAAAATTTAAATTAAACCTAGATAAAAAATTAATAAAAATTAAACAGTAACTAAACTCTGAAGAGAAAAATACTGAAGATCCAGAAGGCATTGAAAATCTATACTTATATTAGCCAAGTTGGCAGACTAATGGGAAAAAGACACTCTCAACTTTTACATAGTTCCAAAAGGATATAAAAGCATATTAGAATGAATTCTGATGGGGAAATCAGAGAAAAAATCACAATATGTGTGTCATTTTCTAGCCTAGGGCAACATAGGGAAACATAACAATATTTGGGAGCACTGAGGGCAAGATCTGATGAGAGTCATGGGTAATGGAACATTATATTGCAGGAGGTTAAAGAGGTAAATGCAACCTTAGATGAGTAAATATGCTAGATATCTGGAGAACACACACACACACACACACACACACACACACACACACACACACACACGAGGTGAATAATAGATCTAAACCTGAGCATACACATAATCTAAACATTTTCTAGTGTGACAACAATGGTTTAGAGAGCATAAATATTCAGCAAAATTCTTACTTTAACATTTATCATTCTATAGAAATAATCTTGCATTTCCGAGTGATAGTGGCATTGGAACAAAAGTTCCACTGGGTACAACAAAAGTGGGAAGACTTGGTTTTGGAAGGAGTATTATACTGGCCACCAATTTGTGTCTGCTGTCTAAGGATCAATGTAGCTAAATATGGAGTCAAATTGGTTGAGCTGAATAAATTAAATGCTGATGGAAATGTAAAGAAACAGGTCTAATATTACATTGCTAGAATAACTATGAATTGTTTTGTTTTGTTTTAGAAAATAAGATGGAAAGTTTTGCTTGTAGTAACAAAATGGCTGGAAATAATGCAAATGCAAAAAATGATATAAGTGGCTAAATAGATTGTAATATTTTAATGACAAATACTGGGAATATAAAGAAAACGAGGGAAATATATGAAGAGATGGATGGAAAATAAAAGAGAATAAGAATACGTCCTATGATTATATTAAAACAACAATAAACACAAAGTCAAGAGTAAAAGTGTCCAAGTAAAATAAGTCCAGGGAGAACTCAAAAGCAGGGGATGTTTATATTAGCACGTGCATATACTTTAAATATTTTGAAGAAAGTGTGAATAATGTGAGGTTTATGGTTTCACACATAATTTTTATGTATTTATTTAGTTTAATGAGTTTTTCCCCTTGGTGGTGATAGTTATTAAGGATATAATAAAAAAAATTTAGAGATTTGCAGAGTAGAGGGAACTTTGGAGTATGAGTTGTAGGATGGAGACTAAAGGTAATGAATATAGTTAGGGGGCTATTAGGGTAGTCTAATAGAGGAATAACTGTGCTTAAACTAGAGTAGTAGTGAAGAAAAGGGGTATATATGTGAAAAATGTTTTAGAAAGAGATTTGGTAGGGACTCAGTATGAAAAAGTCTATCCATCACCACAGAAGGAACTAACTTAGGCTAAATGAAGATGGAAGCAAATCATTTTTCATGTTATTTCCATGAATTTTTCTCTATTGCAAGCAGAATGTGTCTTCTTTCACAATATGATGAAGATGAATATATATATATATATATATTGTTTGATAATCCATGTACAACCTACTTCATATTTCCTGCTGTTTCGGGGAGTGTGGAGGGATGGAAAAGAGAAAGAGAACATGGATCACAAAAAGTCAGAAATTATTATTAAAAATTATATGAACATGTAATCTAGAAGAAAAAAAAAAGAAAAAAGAAAGAAAATTCCTGTTAAAGTCAAGAGGTAGAAAGAGAAATCTCACTTAAAATAAGTGTACACCTTATAAAATATCTATGAGTCTACCTTCCAAGACAAAGCAAGGAAAATATAATAATAGCAACAAATGCTTTTTACATATATAAAGTCAGATTTAAACAATGGGAAAAACACATTGGTAATGAGTAGACTGAGCTAATATAATAAAAGTGACAACTCCACGTGAATTAATTTTCCTATTCAATGCCAATTATCAAAACCGTCTGGTACTGGCAAAGAAATAGAGTAGTGAGTCAATGGAACATATTAAATATTCAACATGCCATATTAAATTATCATAATAACTTTGAGCCAGACAAACCCAAAATTCCAAGCTTTGGGAAGAGATGATTATTATACCAAAATGGCTGGCAAAAAAAAGCATGTAGGAAGAGTATGACAGAAATTAGACAAAGACCAACACCTCATGCTCTATACCAGTGGTTCCCAAACTTTTTTGGTCTACCATCCCTTTTCTAGAAAAAAATATTACTTAGCCCCCTGGAAATTAATTTTCTTTTAATTTTAATAGCAATTAATAGGAAAGATAAATGCATCTGTGTCCATCTCCACCTCCCTGGATCGCTGCAGCACCCACCAGGGGGCAGTAGCTCCCATTTTGGGAATCACTGCTCTATACCAAGATAAAAATCAAAATGGATACATGCTTTAGAAATAAATGGGTATAGTAAAAAAAAAAAATAGGGAAGCACAAAAGTTTACCTGTCAGATCTATGGAAAAGGGAAGAATTAATGTCCCAACAAAACAGACAGAACATTTTAAGATGTGCATTATATATCTTTGACAACAGTAATCTAGAATTTTTTTGCACAAAAAAAACCAAATGCAACAACCAAGATTAGAAGACAGGCAACAAACTGGTCAAAAATATTTATAGCAAATATCTCTAACAAATACTTAATTTCTCAAATATATAGAGAACAAGAAACATTTATAAAAATATAAAGCATTATTCCAGTTGGCAAATGATTAAAGGATATGAACAGGAAATTCTCAGATGTAATCTGGAAAAAAATTTTACGTTTAAAAAGTAAATAAATATAAAGTATGAAAAAAAGAAAAAGAATTGTCAATGTTGTGATTAATTAGATATGGGCAACTAGGTGACAGAGTAGATAGAATATCAGTTCTGGACATCTTCCTCAGTTCAAATATGGCCTCAGACACTTACTAGTTGTGTAACCACAGGCAAGTCACTTAACCCTCTTCACCTCAATTTCCTCAGCTATGAAATAAGGTTCAGAAGGAAATGGAAAGCCACTTCATGACCTCAGCCAAGAAAACCCAAAATTGGGTCACAAAGAGTCAGACATGACTGAAAAATGACAATTGGCTAAGAGAAAATAAAGTCATTGATGAGTCTGAGGTTGTAAAACCTGGATAACTGGAAGGATGATTTCACTCAGAATTGGAGGAGGCTAGAAAAGGTAAATTATCTTTTAATTATATATACATATCTCTATCTCTACATAATTTGATATACCAATTTTATATTCATAGAGAAATCTAGCAGTCACTAGCCTGAAGTTCAGGAAAAAAATTGTACTTAGGAATTTACCCAAAATTAATCTTTGAAGTCATGGGGGCTGATTAAATTAAAAAGAAAGAATGTTTCAAGGAAGAGAAGAGAAGAAACAAGAAATGAGGAAGCTTTTTGAGAATGATGCATGAGAAGAAATATTATGTAGTAGACAGAAAGCTTGCTATGAAGTTGAAAAGTTCTGGATTCAATTTCTGCTATCCACAAATAATGAGTATGTAAATCTGTATAGGTAATTAAAGTTTTCAGGACCCTGGAAAACTTTAAGATTCTAAATTTTAGAGAATATACTGAACTGTATTGGAGGAGTTGCCTTATATTACATATATTAATGAAATCACAGGTTCAATCACCATTTTTATCCATATAGCATAGAATCCAGTAAACAATAAATATTTGCTTGATGCCTTTCTTCCTTTCTCCATCTATAAGAAGAAGGAGAATTAAATACTGTGAATTCAGTGAAGCATATTCATTAAATTCCATTTATCCTGAAGAGTTATTATTAGAGAACAATAAGTAGAACTATTTTTTAAAAGTGCATTTCAAGGTGAAGTGTAGGGTCATATAAAAGAAATGTGGGAAGTTGACATCATGTAATAAGACTAGTATAGTTTTGATCAGAAATAGGAAGATTTACTAGATGATTACTGATTAAGTCAAATAGATAATTTATGAAAAAGAATGTTTGTTTCTTGTTGCTACATTTTAAGAACAATAGTGAGAATTAGAGAAGAGCAACAAGGTTGAGGGATCTTGAATTTGTTTTATATAAATAACAATTGGAGAAACCTAAAGGAAGTTGAAGTTAGGAAAAATAGGAGGGATGAGATGGAGTCAGGTGGGGTATGATAGCTTTTTTTTTTTAAGTACATGAAAGGGCTTTGAGTTTCGCAAACCCAAAGATTCACACTTTTGCAAGAAGAAATCATTATTTGACAAAAACTTCTGATAAAATTAGAAAATAGTGTGACAGAAGAAACTAGACACAGATGACCACTTCATGCTCTATTCCAAAGTAAAGTCAAAATGGATACATGCTATAGAAATAAAAGATGAAACCATAAACAAATTAAAGGAACATGGAATAGTTTGCCTTTCAGATCTATGGATAAGGAAAGAATATGTATCCAAAAATGATGTAGTAAACATTATGACATGTAAAATAAATAACTTTAACTACAATTTAATTAAAATGGTTTTGCACAAAGACAATGTAACCATGAGAAGAAGACAACAAATAGGGAAAAAATTATAACAGATGTCTCTGACAAAGGTCTCATTATTCAAATACACAGAGAATCCATCAAATTTATCAGAACACAAAATATTCCCCAAATGTCAAAAGGTCAAGGGCTATAAACAGGAAATTCTCAGATGAAGAAATTAAAACTTTCTTAGTCATATTTTTGAAATACCCCAAATCATCATTACTTTAAAAATGCAAATTAAAACAATTCTATGGTACCACCTCACACCTAATAGACTAACTAATATGATTTAAAAAAGGATAATGATAAATGTTGGAATTCAGAAAAATACAGTGATGGTGAGGTTGTGAAATGATACAAATATTCTAGCGAGCAAATTGGAACCCTGCTTATATGTTCATACACTTTGACTCAGTAAAACAACTATTATATCTGTATCCCAAAGAGATCAAGGACAGAGGAAAAGGACATATTTGTGTAATAATACAGACAGCAGCTCTTTATGTGACGGCAATGAACTGAAAACCATCAGGTAGGAAACAGTTGAACAAGTTATCGTATATGATGATAATGGAATTGTATTGTCCTATAAGAATTGAGAAATAAGATGATCACACACACACAAACGATTGCACACACACAGCCAAATGTAATTGGTTTGGAAATATAATTAGAAATTGGTTTGGAAATATAATATTAGTTTAAAAAAAGATTGTTGTGGTATAAGATAATTAATTCTTAAGTCACTAGGATGATAGTAGCTTTTAACAACTTAATTTTAAGGAGCAGATGGGTAGCTCAGTGAATTGAGAGCCAGGCCTAGAGACAGGAGGTCTTAGGTTCAAATCTGACCTCAGACACTTTCTAGCTGGGTGACCCTGGGCAAGTCACTTAACCACCATTGCCTAAAAAAAATTTAATTTTAATATAAATACAGTTTAAGAAAGAAATGAGAGAAGTAAATAGGCAATATTTCCCAGCATACCACCCTCATCTTATCAGTCCATGAGAGTGTCTTTCTCCAGAGCCATCAATGCTAAATCACAGAAAGACCATCAGTCATTGACCTCCAGAGCAGCCCTTGATCTCCTCTATGGTCTCATTTTTTTATAGTTCTCTCTGTGTGTGTGTGTGTGTGTCCCTTCCTTCACCTGTACACTGATCTATCAATCAAAGTCTCTCTGACTCTGATCCATGACCCTAAGTTTTGGGTCATGATCCTAGGACTCTTAACCTGTGACCTCTGTTTGGAGCATTGCAGCCACACTAACGGGCCGGGTCGGAGGAGCAGAAAGTTCACGACCCTGGGAGGAAGGGGTTCCCTTTCCATAACACACACACACACACACACACACACACACACACCCTCCAAAAACTATATGAAGTGATGAAAACCAGCACATTTTAGACAGTAACAATAATAATGTGCAATGATCAATTGACGATTATCAGCAATGCAAAGATCTAGTATTGTGATGGTGAACCTATGGCATGCATGCCAAAGATGACACACAGAGATCTCTCTGTGGACATGTGGCTTCCTGGCAGAGTACTCTGGTGGAGCTGCTCCCTTCTCTTTTCCACCACTCTACATTTAATCCCTCCCCTGAGTGGAGCAGGGTTCCCCTGACTCTCCTCCTTCCAAAGAGGACAGCATGTCTGAGGGATAAACTCAGCACCTAGGTCTTCAAGGAGGAGCAGGCTGAGTCCCTGTTCACACCATGGGCTGTGTGCAGCCACCCTGGCTGGCAGGCAGGAAGGAAAGAGCAGGGGCTAGCACTAAATACCCTGACCCCATACAACTTCCAAGCCTGTGGAGCCACCCCTGCCTCTTACCAGGGCTCCTCCTTTGCTTTCAAGATCCAAACTTCCCTAGGAGGAACCTACTTAGACTCCCAGGGAGTGCCCCCCCTTTCTGGGAGCCATTAAGACCTGCCTGTAGTGACCCCCATCCCCACCAGAGAGTTTTAGCAAGTGCACACATGCTGGCTGGCTGAAGGAAGGAAACTCCAAGATTCCACTCGCTCCAAGAGTGGGGGGTAGTATTGGGCCCCCTGACGGTATTGCCTTCATTAGAAGACTTGAGGTCAGAAGGATTGCAGTCAGAGAAGAATCATTGGTAAAGAAATTCTTGCAAGCCCAGACTTGACATGAACCTAGATCAGGATTAGCTGCCTCAAAGGATGGTTTTGTCTTTAAAAAAGAGGAAGCTCATCTTACTCTAGAACCCTGTTTAAGCTATATCTCCTTCCCCTAATCAGGACTTGATAGCCCAAGAATCTCTCCCTCCTGGATTTTTCTGAAGAGAGCTGCTTAAGGTGGTCAGAACATCCTGAAAAGTAGATCTTCCTCGATACAGGATCTATTGTCTCAAGTAGCTGCGGTGCTCAGTCTCTGGGGTGGGGAGCAGCATGTGGTCTCTAAAAGGTTCTAAAACACTCACCATCACTGATCTAGGACAACTCCATGGGACTCATGACTAAAAAGGCTATCCAGCATCATTGAAGGAACTGATGAACACTGAATGCCGACTGAAGCATATCATTGTTAAGTTTATTTCCTTCGTGAATTTTTCTTTAAGTGTAAGTGATATTTCTTCTTTCACAACATGATGAACATAGAAATATGTATTGTATTATATGTGTATATATGTGTATATATGCACATATATATGTATCCAACATAATCTTATCCATTCTTTTGAAGAAGGAGAAGGGATGAAAGAGAGAGGGAGAGAACAAGTATCACGAAACATTAGAAAATAATTATTGAAAGCTATATTGACATGTAATCTGGAAAAAATAAAAATCACATTAAAATTTAGCTTAAAATTTTTTAAAAAATCATACCTTTTTCTCAGTGTTCCATGGAACATACACAAATTGACCATGTATTAGGGCATAAAAACATGGTGACAAAATGCAAAAAAGCAGAAATATTAAGTGCATCAGTTTCAGATCATAATGCAATAAAAACATATTCAGTAAAGTACTATGGAAAAAGAGATTAAAATTCGTTTGGCAACTAAAAAAATCTAAGTCTAAAGAATGAGTAAATGAAAAAACAAATCACAGGAAAAATAATTTCATAAAAGAGAAAGACAGTAATGAGAAAATATGCCAGATGAGCTGTATTCTGCCAAAGCAGTACATAAGGGGAAATATATATCTCTAAATATTTACATAAATAAAATAGAAAAAGAAAAGATCAATGAATTGGATGAAAGGATGAAGCAAGGGTGCCCATTATCACCACTATTATTCAACATTACCATAGAAATGCTAGTTATTGAAATAAGAGAAGGAAAAGACATTGAAGTAATTAGAATAGGCAATGAGCAAATGCAACTATAATTCTTGGCAGATTATGTGATTCTATAGTTAAAGAATATAGAGATTCAACTAAAATATTTGCAATAATTAACTTTAATAAAGTCTCATGATATAAAATAAGTCCACATAAATAATCAGCAATTCTAATTATCACAATAAAGTCCAGCAGCAAGATACAGAAAGTGAAATTCTATTTAAAATAAGTATAGAAATGTAAAATACCTGCCATGACAAGTTCATGAATTATATGAAGGCTACAAACTACCTTTCCACAAATAAAATCAGACTTAAATAGTTTTTAAAATATTTATTGCTAATGGATAGGTTGGACCAGCATAATAAAAATGACAATTCTATCCAAAGTAATTGACTTATTCAATGCCATAACAAAGCATCAACAAAGTTAGAAAAATTATAAAATTCATCAGAAATAACAAAAAGTCAAGAATACCAAGGAAATTACTGAAAAAAATGAAGGGAGGTGTCTTAGTTATATCAGATCTCAAATTGTAATATAGAGCACTAATCATTGAAACTATCTGATATTGGCTAGGAAATAGAGTAATAGTGAAATAGATTAGGTACACATTACACAATCATAAATAACCATACTAATCTAGTGCTTAATACACTCAAAACTCCAACCTTTGGGGAAAAGAACTCACTATTTCACAAAAACTGCTAGGAAAAATGGAAAGTAATGTCAGAAACTAAGTATAGATCCATATCTCACATGGTATAACAACATAAGATCAAAATGGTTAAATCATTAAATATAAAGGGAATTATTATCAGCAAATTAGGAAAACATGGAATAGTTTACTTGGCAGATCTATTGATAAGGGAAGAATTTATGACTAAATAAGAGAAAGAGTGCATTACCAGATGTAAAATAGATAATTTTGTCATATTAAATTAAAAATTTTTCACAAACAAAACCACTGCAACCAAGAATCAAAGGGAAGTAGAAAGGGGAGGTGGGGGAGATTACTACAAGTTTCTCTAATAAAAGACTTATTTTTCAAATATATTGAGAACTGAGTTAAATTTCTTAGAATACAAATCACTGCCCAGTTGACAGTCAGTTTTTAGAAAGAGAAATCAAAGCTATCTATAGACATATAAAATTATCTAAACAACTATTTACAAGAGGTATGAAAATTAAAACAATTCTGATTCCCACCTCACAATGATTAGATTGGCTAATGTGACACAAAAAATGACAAATATTGAAGAGGGTGTAAGAAAAATTAGATATGAGATATGAAAGCACTGCTAGTGAAGTTTTAAATGTATCCAACCATTCTGGAGAGCAATTTGGAAATATTCCCAAAGGATTAGAAATCTTTGCAAACTCTTTGACCCAATGATACTAAGCCTTTATTCCAAAGAGATAAACAGGGGAAAAATTATTTATACAAGACTATTTATAGCAACTATTTTTATGGCGCCAATGAACTCAAAATTGAGGGAATGCTCATCAACATCATGTTTCTTTGAGTATGACACCATATAAGTAATATATCAGCATGTTCTGTGATGACAGATTACCAATGTGGGAGCATGGAATGTAAATCAGGACATTCACAGAATTTTAAAAAAAATCTTAATTTCAGACTGTATATCATCACAGAACATGGTGATATATTACTTATATGGTGTCATACTCAAAGAAACAGATGATGTTGATTTCAAAACAATGGGCTATTAGGCTGAATTCCAGCTATTTGTTGAAAACAAACACATTATTTCCAATTACCAAGAAATCTTTACAAAGTGTTTACATACACTTTGCCACCTGCATCACTCTGTTTGTTTTTCAGGGTATTGTGCATGATTAAGGCAACGCAAGGAGCAAGTTGAAAAATTATTCAAAAAGCTCCCATCAATCTATTACTGTCAAGGAAAATAAATGTATGAAGAAAACACATTACATTTTCTATGTAACTAAAGACAAATATTGTATACTTAAAGGTTATTATGAACTCACCAAATGACTGACTTACCCATTTCATTTTCTAATCATATTTTTGTTTGGAGATGTCTCAGGTTAAGGTAATAGGAGATCATTTTGCTGAAGAAAAACAGGTAAACTTTCTAATACATTGTACTGGGATTTTTAAGTCAGGATCTTTGAGCATGTAAATGAAAAAATATAGGAATAAACTAGGATTCAATTCAGTCCTTATTATTTTCTAATCATCAAATACAATGCTGAAAGAGAAGAGAGCCCAATTTTGCATTCTAATAACAAACTATAATACAGGGAAATTGTGGTTAGGGGAGTATAATTTTGGTTGGAAAGTGAGAGGAATTATGAAATATATCTTCTGCAGAAACATTTGCAGAGTTTATTTAAATTATGGCTGCAGAATTAGATAGTCAAATTGTAAGGAGGGAGGAAGTGACAGGCAACAAAAAGATATTCATCAATTGGAGAATGGCTAAACAAATTATGTGGCAGGAGTGATATAATGGAATATTACCATTATATTAATGGAATATGGAATAACTACAACATATTGTGAATATGTGGAATTCAGTTAAATATGGGAAAATTTATATAAAGTTATGTGTAAAGAATTAAGTAGAACTAGGAAAACAATACACACGATGATTGCAACATGATAATTGAAAATAATAGCAAAAACAAAACTGAAAACCATGTAATTATAATAACCAAGAATGTTGGCTAAAGAGAAAGTCTGAAAATACAAACCTCTTTTTTCTCTTAATAGAAATGGTATTTATATGTCAGATTATTTAAGGTAGATGGCATAGGGAATAGAGCACTGAACTTGGATACAGGAAGAGCCGAGTTAAAAATCCTTCTTGAGAGAGTAACTAATGATGTGAACTTAGGCAATTCATTTTAACCTCCTTATGCATAATTTTCTTTCTTCATATGATGGATTAATAAGAGCATTAGCATCTTGATACTTCCTCTCTCTGTTAATCTCAACATTTATTGCACACACAGACATATACACATATATGTGTAAATTATTTATATAAAATTGTTTTCATATTTTTTGTCACAAAACTATAAATTTCTTGCTAGAAAGGATTTCTTTTTCTTTTATGACCAATTTCTACCACATTTCCAGGCTCATAATAGGTATTCAACATATTTTTGTACCCAGTACAATCTTAACTATTACACAGATGTGTGTTGAGAATAAAATTAGAAAATATGAGTAAGGTAACTTATAAAACTTAAAACTATATATTTTTAGTTTTGTTATGTTTTTGGTCAGTTTATACATTAATTAATTTTAGTAAGATTATTTTTTAACATCTTTCAAAATTATTTGTTATGAGGCTTTGCATTCTGTATTTTATTGGATATTTATTTTAGCTATCACATTAAATTTATTTAGAGGGCATCTGGGTGACTTCCAGTTAAGATGGCGGCAGAGTAAGGAGCAGCTGCTGGATCTCTCCTAACCGATGCATACAAGACTCCTCAAGGGGACATAAAAACGAATCCAGACGAACGAAGGAACCCCACAACAGGGCGCAGCATTGAAGGTACGCAGAATCGGGGCATTTCCACGCTATAAAGGGGTGAAACAGCTCTCAATATCCAATTATTTTAAAGGAATAAGAGCTCAAACTAGAGAATGTGGATCAAAATAACAAAATATCAGATGTAACAGCATGAAACCTTTTATTACCCTATGAAAACCACCATAGGTTAGTATTTAATCAACAAAGACTTTGCTTTGGATGCCTTAAAAACAAGCAAATTAATTTTGATGAGTACTCTTGGTCACAAATTGAAAGATTTTAGCAGGAAGAAAGTATTTAAAGAAAAAATAATAGGTGAACCCAGTAATTAGGGGAAATTATGAAATCTTTGGTAAATATTTCTAATAAAGTTATTATATAAAAGATATATAGGGAATTAATGAAGATATATAAGACCAAGAGTTATTGTACAATATATTGTATAACTAAAATACATGAGAATCTGGTTTTTTTTATTTTTATTTTTATTTTTGTTTTTTTTGTTTTTTTCCTTGGCAAAATTACTCAATTTTTTATTTCTCTTTCAAATGGGACTGTGTTATAGAAAATAAAAACATAAAATGAGCAAGAATATATTGAGAACTCATGTCTGAATAATCTCAAGTGACTAACCTCACATGAACTTACTTCCAGTTTACTTCCCTTCACTTAAAAGACTTGGAGGATAATATTAGTTAACCACTGTCAGTGATATTTGAAATAATAATAGTTGATAATTATATATTTCTTTTAAGGTTTACAAAGCACTTTACATTCATTATCTCATTTGAACCTCATAACAACTCTGAAGGAAACAAATGAGGGAAATACAAATATATCTTAATGATGAGGAAACAAGTTCAGAGTTTACATAACTTGCCCATGGTCACATGACTAGTGTCAGAGGTAGGACTTGAAACCAGGTTTCTTCTATGTCTAGAACTTTTTTCAGAATTAGGAGTGTCCCACACTTGGAGAAGGGTGGTAATATGCTGATTTTCAACAAACAAAACTATATAGGCAAGAAAGATTAACTTTTATATCTATCAAAATAGAATGTACTAACAAATGAATCAATCATAAATACCAGAAAAGGCTGCATTGATCACAGAAAACCATCGATAACATTTCCAAGAGCAGGTCATACCAAACTACCTCATTTCCTTGTTGATACAGTTGCTACACTGATAGATAAAAGAAATGCTGAGAATATAGTTTATCTAGATTTTATTTACTTGTTGTTATCTAAAAATTAACTTTTTATTAGCTGAGTGACCAGGAATTAAGATTATATGTTTTAGTGACACCGAGGCCTAGGCTCTGAGGTTTTGCTCAACCTCTTCCAGCCCTTAATAGGGTTTTATGGAAGAAGCATCATAAATAGAGACAAGGCTTGTGGTTAGCAGAATGGCTTCAGGTCATTACTTCCCAACCTTTAGACAAGCTGCTCACTTCTTGGACAGGGTGGGAAAGAGCCAACACTTCAAAGGGAAAAAAAAATCCAATTAATAATTCCAGATAACACCATCCTACCATTACAGGTTTAAAGATCTTTGAAATTTCCAAGCTTATTTGCTTATGATCTCAAGTTCTTTCCAATTTGTCCTTCACCTTCAATAAATAATCCAATTTCTTATGTATGAATATAATTAACCAAGCAATCTCTCTAATTATCTAGTTCAAGAAATAACCTCAAACTCTAATAACTTCATCTTGCTACTGGAAGGGGAAATGAAAGTATTATGCTTCCCTCCTATAGAAGAGAAGGCCAAACTCATCCAGATAGTAAAACATCTAAAATATAATTTATGACATTGAAATAAACACAAAAGCAGCTGTTTTCCTTAACTGGCTCATTAAAAAAGTCACCCCAAGAAGGCAACTTTTTATCATTCAAACAGGTTTCCTTGCAAATTTCCCCTTCCCAAAAATTATGAGTAGTCATTTTAAACAATCCATGATTGTGTCTAAAAGTCTAAAAGGTCCAAATGATTTCTGCTTTACCATCTCATGAACCAGGCTCAAAGCTAGCATGGGAATTATTGGGATGAAGGGGTACAGTGGCTCCACGTGGTGTGACTTCAATAATCCCTGGTTTGTTGATGATGCTGGATGTCTGGTTTCTTTTTTCCACAATGCCAATAGTCTGTGCTTGGTGACTCTATCTTTGGAGGACTTAATTTCACCATAGAAGCGAACTACATGTTCTCGGGGTAGACAAATCAGTAAGACTCCCAGAGGTTTCCACTGGTGTTCCCTGGAGAAGACCAAAACTCCCATTGGCTTTACTAAAAGCAACCATCTTGGCAATGATAGGAAGATTATGAATGACAAAAAGTACTTGACTTCTTTGTTGCTTTGCAAGATTCTGAGTATGTCCCAAGATTCCAAAGCCAGTGAAATCAGTGGCAGCATGAGCATTAAAGGTGTGCATTCAGCATGGCCATACGAAACAGAGCTTCCTGATTGGCCAATTCTAAATCTTCTCTGGTTACCACTAATTTTATTTTATTCCACTTTTCTGGATTATCCAGCCACTGGTGGGCATTGTACTGCCACTTGAGTTCCTCGGGGTTTGGTCAATACCAGCACATCTCCTGGAACTGCACTGTCTGGCATGATGAATTCATTAGGTTGACAGACAACAATAGCAACACCTCCAATTATGATCCAGGGATTTACCACGGCCTGTCCCCCAGTCACTGAGGTTCCTCCTTCCTCAGCAGCATCTCTAAAGCCTTTGATTATGAGAAGCATTACTTTTTCTCTCTCCTCCTCATTCATCTGTTGGCTGACACTAAGTGATAAGCATATTATCACATTCGGTAATGACCGTGGCATAAAGATCAATTAGCACATTGGCACAGGCAATGCATCCCATCATGTATGGGTCTTCAACCAAAGGGTAAAAGAAGTCGGTGGTCTGCACAAGTGAAAGCACATTAGAATCTGTTTTAAAAGAAATTGTAACCAAGTGGCAACCATTTGAAAGACTATTCTAATTCACAAATGGTAGAGAAAGGCAAGTTTTAAAAACAGAAAAAAAGGAGGGAATGGAGAAATGGCTGTAAATAGAAAAATATGGAAGAAAGGAAGGGAGGAGTTCTAGATGCTTCTTAATATATAATAAAAAGTCAGAAAAAGGGATATTAGAGGAAAAAAAATTTTTCTTAGATTTAAAGATTTAAGATTTTAAAAGTAAGTTAGTGAATCAGAATTAGGGAAAAATGAGAAAAAGCATAATATAAAAAGCAATAAATGATGATGAAACATGTTAGACACTAAAACAAACTAAAGATTTCTTTGAATATATAGGAATGTTAGTTGATCAATGTAACAATGTTAGTTTGAGTGTGTGTGTTTATGTATCCTGGGATTTAAACTCTAAGACTGTCAACAGGCATCATAGTAAAAATCTATATTTGATAAAGAGATTGGACTAGCAAGGGAAAAAAGAAGATATATTTTACTAATAAGAATGTTATTATAGCTTATCTGATAAAAATAAAATTTCAAAATAAAAACTTTGAATGCCAATGAATTGAATTTATTTATTAATAAAGATCTGACTTGAATATATATTGCTACCAGAAAATATGCCTAAGATACAAAGATATTTACAGGTTGAAAATGAGTAGGCAGAGAAAAAATGAACATGGTAAGATAATAATAATTGTATAAATACTGAAAGAAGCATTAAAGGTCAATGATTCCTACTCATAGGTATTATATTAGGATGAAACTGAGGAACAAAGAAGCTCTTACTTTCTAAAGGTCTCACAAGTAGTAAGGAGCAGACCCAAGATTTTAACTTAGATTCTCTAAGTTCAGAATTTCTTTTACTGCACTGTACTATATCTTGAATTTAGATAAAACTGATTTCAAATCATGAAGCACTAGGACATAAAGACAAAATTATATTATGATGTAAAGCAGCATTGAACAAAATTATGTCAATATTAGATATAAGCATACACAATAGCACAACTATATCATGTGTTAGGGAGAATCAAACACAATTATCAAAAGTGATAAATAAATATATAATAGAGGGATTTGAAAAGCTTTTGGAAAAAAGTTGACAAATAAAAAATATAAGTAAAAACAAAAGAAGTTACAGAATTCAACAAAGTTCAGGGAAACAGCACCACAGTAAGCTCAATGAAATTAATTATGCCATTCGGTCACAGAAAAAAAAAATAGCCCCATAAAAAACAACCTTCAAGGATGAATTGGAACCAAAAATAATGCTTTCAATCATTTAAACAACAAATAATAGGCAGCTAGGTGACTCAATGTGATGAAAATCAGGCCTAGAGGTAGAAGGTCCTGTAAGGGTTTTTAAATTTTAATAAATACAAAGTGATTACAAATCATAGAAATTATATTCCTAAATAGTTTTATTTTCAGAAATATATATAAAGCCATGCATATATAAAAATATGTATCTTTGTATAGATACATATATGCTAGATGTGAATATAATGAAAGAGAAGACAGATATGGAAAAATACAAAGATATGCACACTATATAATTTTTTTCTAAATAAATTTATTTTCAGAAAAAATTTTATGTGCATGTATATATATGTATAGGTACATATATGCATTTATATATAAAATTAATATAGAAAAGGAGGAAATAGATGTATAGCTATAGCCAGATATAGATATTGATATAGAGAGACACATACATATTTATAATCAGATATTTATATGTATATTTTGCATGTGCATAATATTATACGTAAAATTTCTTTATGACCAAGTACATTTAAATTTTTCAATGCAAAGATGCCTCAGTATTAGGGAAATGCTTAGCATGAAAGATATTTTTTAAAAATCATATGAATATATCCAGGAAAAAATGCAGTGGAAAAATGTAAATTTCATTTATTTTTAAATTTCCACTTTTAGTAAAGACTTTATTTTAAAATATTTTATCATTTCTTTTAATTTAAAATATTGGTACCTTTTTTCCACTATTTTATTTTTCAGTAAATCCTTTCATTTCTTTCCACCATGATAACCATTGTTTACAATAATACGAAAGAAAGGAGAAAGAGAAAATGAGAGTACTTTGAGAGACTTGGGGTTTATCATATTCCTTGTTATCAGGCATGATCTGTACAAGGATTCCACAGGGAAAATTAAGAAGGACTGTCCATCAGGCTAAGAGAACAAGAAGGGAATTGGATCATGAAAACCTAGAAAGTACAGAGTATCTTGAAGGATACGATCATCAAGATTGTCATATACTACAAAGAGATCAAGGATGAGGACTGAGAAAAGTCCATTATATTAGATAATTAAGAAATCTTTTGTAACCATGGAGAAGATGGTTGCAATTGAATGATGAGGTATGATGCCAGACTATTAGTTCATTTTAGGGTAGTGGCAATTTGAAACTTGATTTTCATAACCAAAGTTTACATATGTTTTCATAGGAATATCACAAAGGTGATACTGTATAGCCTATGTCATTCAGTTATTTCTTGTAAATATTTTCCACTAAGGGGAAAAAAAGATTATTCAATTTGTACTTCTATGAAATATGAAAAGTAATGTGCTTTCCGGGTTAAGATGGCGGCAGAGTAAGAAGCAGCTCTTAACCTCTCCTGACCGAAATATACAAAACTCCTCAAGGGGACATAAAAACAAGTCCAGACGAACGGAGGAACCCCACAACAGGGCACAGCGTGGAAGGTACGTGGAATCGAGACATTTCCAGGCTATAAAGGGCACTCACTCAATCGCGGGCTGAGCAACCGCCCCACCCCCACCCCCTCCACACTCATCTATAGCTCCGAACCCAGCTAAAAAGAAATAGGGCAAGTTTGGGGCACCCATCGAGGCATCAGCAGCTCCGGGACCTGTTCCTGAGAGCAGCAAGACTTAGGACCCCATTAAGTCAAAAAAAGCACGCGAAATCTGAGCGCTTGCGCCAGAGCAGGACGCTGGGTGCAGAGTGCCGGCTGAGTAGAGGCGTGGGTGGAGGCAGACACAGCCAGGAACTAAAGCCTAAGTGGGGAACCAGTGCAGACGGGTATACGACTGTGGAAGCAGCGCCCTGAGACTTGTAAAGAAACCTCCAGCAGAGGATCAAGCAAGAGGGCCCACCAGGGGGCTTGACCTTGGAAAAAACCAGAACTCAGACCTCAGGAGCCAATAGATTGGGAACAGACATTGAGCCCGAGGATAAAGCTGAGAAGCTGCTGGGCTAATGATGGCTACTCAGCATCAGGAGGTTCAGAAGAGAAAGCATAATAACAAAAAGAAGAAGTCTTTAACACTCGACAGCTTTTACACAGAGAAAATCCAGACAACCGAGCAAACAGAGGAGGAGAACAAACAA
>NC_058131.1:377170378-377171549 GCF_016433145.1 Gracilinanus agilis | reverse complement strand
TAACAGCAGAAGAAATAGAATACCTAAATAATCCCATATCAGAAAAAGAAATTGAACAAGCCATCAAAGAACTCCCTAAGAAAAAATCGCCAGGGCCTGATGGATTCACAAGTGAATTCTATCAGACATTCAAAGAGCAACTAATCCCAATACTATACAAATTATTTGATATGATAAGCAAAGAAGGAGTCCTACCAAATTCCTTTTATGACACAAATATGGTACTGATTCCAAAGCCAGGGAGACCAAAAACAGAGAAAGAAAACTACAGACCAATCTCCCTAATGAACATAGATGCAAAAATCTTAAATAGAATACTAGCAAAGAGACTCCAGCAAGTAATTAAGAAAATCATTCACCACGATCAGGTGGGATTTATACCAGGAATGCAAGGTTGGTTCAACATTAGGAAAACCATCCACATAATTGACCATATCAACAGACTAACAAACAAAAATCACATGATTATCTCAATAGACGCTGAAAAAGCCTTTGACAAAATACAGCATCCATTCCTATTGAAAACACTGAAAAGTATAGGAATAGAAGGACCTTTCCTAAAAATAATAAACAGTATACACCTAAAACCATCAACAAACATCATATGCAATGGGGATAAATTAGAAGCCTTCCCAATAAGATCAGGAGTAAAACAAGGATGCCCATTGTCACCTCTAATATTTAACATTGTACTAGAAACATTAGCAGTAGCAATTAGAGAAGAAAAAGAAATTGAAGGTATCAAAGTGGGCAAGGAGGAGACTAAGCTATCACTCTTTGCAGATGATATGATGGTCTACTTAAAAAATCCTAGTGAATCAACTAAGAAGCTTGTAGAAATAATCAACAACTTTAGCAAAGTTGCAGGATGCAAAATAAATGCACATAAATCATCAGCATTTCTATACATTTCCAACACACTAGAGCAGCAAGAAGTAGAAAGAGAAACACCATTCAAAATCACCCTAGACAATATAAAATACCTAGGAATATACCTACCAAAACAAACACAGCAATTATATGAAAACAACTACAAAACACTTTCCAAACAAATAAAACTGGATCTAAACAATTGGAAAGCCTTTGATTGCTCATGGGTAGGACGAGCTAACATAATAAAAAAGACAATTCTACCCAAATTAATTTACCTATTTAGTGCCATACCTATCAA